>NW_028135521.1:0-199000 GCF_964662115.1 Mustela nivalis
GGGCTCGACTCCATAACCCTGAGCTCATGACCTGAGCCAAGATTCACACGCTTAACCACTTAGCCACCTAGACACCCACCCAGTTTGTTTTTCATTCTTTTTTTAAAATATTTTATTCATTTATTTATTTGGCACAGAGAGAAAGAGAGAGAGAGAGAGATCACAAGTAGGCAGAGAGGCAGGCAGAGGGAGAGGGAGAAGCAGGTTTCCTGCTGAGCAGAGAGCCTGATGCGAGAGCCCGAGACCCTGAGACCAGGATCTGAGCTGAAGCCACCCAGGTGCCCTCAATTTACTTTTCTCAGTGAAGTCATCAGAATGGTCGGTCATTAGCTGTATCTGATGGAAGGTGTTCAATTCTCACTCTGAACAAAATGGCTGTACATTAGAATCACTGGGAGAATTTTAAAAGCACACTTATATCCAGACCCTAATTGGATATTAATCTAATTGGTTCTACACCAATTAGATCAGGTCCTTTGGAGGTGGGCACTCCTGTGTTTTAAAGTCTTCCAGGTGATTCAAAAGTGTGGCCAGTGTTGAGAAGCCCTGGCTTAAGGTTGGAGGAAAGAAGATGTGAAATAGTCAAAATATTTCACGAGAAGAATGGAGATTCTGTCGGTCAGAGAAACATACTTGGATTTGTGGCTGAGAATTTAATGTGAAAGGGGCGCCTGGTAGGCTCAGTGGGTTAAGCCGCTGCCTTCGGCTCAGGTCATGATCTCAGGGTCCTGGGATCGAGTCCCACATTGGGCTCTCTGCTCAGCAGGGGGCCTGCTTCCCTTCCTCTTTCTGTGATCTCTTACCTTCCTCTCTCCTACTGTGATCTCTCTCTGTCAAATAAATAAATAAAATCTTAAAAAAAAAAAGAATTTAATGTGAAAGCTTCCAGCATTGTTGCTTTTCTCACCAACCACCTTCAGCTGCCAGGGGCAGACATAGGGTGGACAGAAGTTTGGGTTTTTACCAGGGTGGGGTTTTATCAGGTATGTATGATGTATGATGGAGGTGAGAGTATGGGACAGGGATTATAGTTATGGGAGTGGACTCTGTGCCAGCTGTGGAGGCCTGTGAGAATTTGGGGTAAGGATCAAGAACAACAGAAATTGAAATAGGGGGACGCCTGGATGGCTCAGTTGGTTAAGCAGCTGCCTTGGGCTCAGGCCATGATCCCAGCGTCCTGGGATCAAGTCCCACATCAGGCTCCTTGCTCGGCAGGGAGCCTGCTTCTCCCTCAGTCTCTGCCTGCCACTCTGTCTGCCTGTCCTCGCTCTTGCTCCTTCTCTCTCTGACAAATAAATAAAATCTTCAAAAAAAAAGATTCTCTTCAAAAAAAGAAAATGAAATAGGTAAATGGATTCTTCTGAGTGACTTAGATAATTAATACTTCTTGAAATAATTTAGTGCAGCCAGACCCCTGCAAAGCAGCACAAACAACTCTGATGAGTGCTTCAATCTACCACTTCTTCCCAGGGCTTCAATAAATTGCTTTCAACAAGTGAACATTGAGATATTTAGAGCAAAGGAAAAAAAATAAATATTGGAAGTTCGCATTTTTTTAAGATTTTATTTATTTATTTGACAGAGACACAATGAGATAGGGAATACAAGCAGTGGGAGAGGGAGAAGCAGGTTTTTCCTCTGAGAAGGGAGCCCGATGCGGGGCTGGATTCTCAGGCCCCTGGGATCATGACCTGAGCCAAAGAGCAGATGCTTAACAATTGAGCTACCCAGGCTCCCCTGGAAGTTAGCTTTTTACATTCTTGGAAAATGGGATTTTGTACATTTATGTCCTTTTTCTGTCCCCTTGTGGATATTTTCCCTCTTGAAGCACACCCAACCCCTGCTCCACAGTTGTCCAGTAAAAGAAAGGGATCTGAGTGCCATCCCCAAAGTTCACTTGCGTTTAAAGGAGAAACAATCCTGGGAAGCTGTTTTACACAAAAGAGTAGATTGCTCAGTTGTAGAAACTCAGGTATTATAAGAAAACGGGAGAGATATTCGTTACTAGAAGGGGGACTTGCTCAGCGTTTCTAAATTCACATTGGTAGATTGTTGAACTGTTGTAGGCTGAGTGTTAAAATCACATCTTTCCCTCCGTTTTCTTACAGAGACAATGATGGTTCTTCCAAGATTGTCTGTGAAAGGCTAGGCACCTGCAAAACCACACATTAGACCTGAGCCATCACCCAAGTAGAATGTAATCCGCTCTCAGATCATAGGAGAAAAAAGAGAGAGAGAGAATCCCAAGAAGAAGCACTCAAGTCAGGATTTTCATCAAATTTAGTGCACGTCTCACCATTTATCTTCATTTGCGGTAATTTTTTAAATAAACACCAATGTCGAATTGCCCTGCGTTACAACGAGCAACTCAATTATCAGAAAATCACGAGTCTCCAACGTTTGTTCTAATTACTAAAGCAGAAGAGTGGACAGAGTTTAGAAAATTTTCAACAAGGCTTAAACAAGAGAGATTTTCCACTTTTTTCTAATCAGGTCAACATAGATACCACTTTCCCTACAACCTTGTAGGCAGTTGGTATTTTTCAGAGATATCATTTGGTTCTTTATAGAAGGCTTAAAGTTGGAGGTCCATAAAAACGATAATCAACTTTTATGTGTGCCTTCTATAGGCCAGGAACTGTGCTAAATGAACAGTATCTAATTTAATCCTCCTAACAAGCCCTGTGAAGTCAATACTACTGACTATTCTCACTCCAAGGGGGGGCAAAGCAGATGCTTCGAGAGTTGAACTCAGTTTTCCAAGTTCATACAGCTCGTATATGATGGAATCAGGACTTGAGCTCAGTCTAATGCCAGGTTGGACCCTCAGTGGCAGCTACTGTAGTTTTTTTGACCGTCACCTGCTTCCCTCCCCCACCCCCGCCCCCATCTCATTCCCATTTAGGGATAATCAGCCATACCTAAATGACAGTGGCCAGGCAGGAAGGGTGGCTACTGGGCTTAATTATTTATATCCAGGGGGAAGAGCCGCCTCGCCCTATACGTTCTGCTTCAGCTCTTGCCCTGCCAGGGGAGTAGCCATCCTTCAAACCATCAGTGTTAATTGCTGGTGAGGGATGAATTAGGCGGCAGGGGTCACACACAGTTTACTAGTCATGCATATTTCTTTCAGAATACCTAAGTACCATTCCCTTGGAGATGAGAAGAAATGATGGGAGGGATGTTAAAAGGGACTCCCAGAAATATTTCTGGACCAGTCATAATCACTAGCCCTTATGATACTCTTGGAGTCATTTTACTGGTTCTTGAAATGAGTGCACTTGCCCTAGGATGGCTTGGCCCCTCCCAGTAATCAGAAGCTCCCAGGATGGGTCAAAGATTACTTTATTTGCTATAATTCCGCAAGTTGAATGTATCTCTCAGCCATTTCCTGTGAATGCTATTATGGGGCAGGCACAGGGGGATGACTATGGGACAGAAACATATCAGGTGAGAGGGATCCTATGCTTTTGTATGAAGGAGAAGCCCATTCTCCTTGGTAATGGGAGTTTTCCTTCTGCTCTGACTCCTGCCCAGCTGGGATCAGTGGGGAGCCTCCTCCTTTGGGCGACAGGTCTCTTTCTTTCTAAATCTTCTTTTTTGGGGCCAAAAAGCAAGACTACCCTTCTTTTCATCTTTCAGCTTTTTCATCCTGGCCAACGACACACAAACACCTTCGCCCCCAATTTGGGCTGCTAGACTATGCCAAGAGGCCACATACTGGATATATTACCTCAGGCCCAGTGTTTGGACTTCACTAAACCTTAATTGTAACATCTGAGAAGGGTTGGGGAGGCGGATGTTGTGAGGATTCATTAAGACAATGTTAAATTTTTATCACGGAGTCAAGAAAGATCTCTTGTTAGGAATGTGTTCAATCTTACCAGGATAGAGGGCAAAATAGCATTTTACATATATTTTTTTAATAAAGTATTTCTTTTTAAAAAATTATTTATTTGACAGAGAGACAGAGCAGGAATACAAGCAGGGGAGTGGGAGAGGGAGAAGAAGTCTTCCTGCTGAGCAGGGAGCCCAATGTGGGCCTCCATCCCAAGACCCTAAGATCATGATCTGAGTGGAAAAACGACGCTTTAAGGACTGAGCCACCCAGGTTCCCTGCAAAACAGCATTTATTTAAAGATTTTTTATTTATTTATTTATTTGACAGAGAGAAATTACAAGTACACTGAGAGGCAGGCAGAGAGAGAGAAGGAAGCAGGCTCCCTGCTGAGCAGAGAGCCCGATGCGGGACTCGATCTCAGGATCCTGAGATCATGACCTGAGCTGAAGGCAGCAGCTTAACCCAAGGAGCCACCCAGGTACCCCAAAACAGCATTTTTTTTAAAGATTTTATTTATTTATTTGACCGACAGAGATCACAAGTAGGCAGAGAAGCAGGCAGAGAGAGAGGGAGAAGCAGGCTCCCCGCTGAGCAGAGAGCCTGATGAGGGGCTCCATCCCAGGACCCTGGGATCATGACCTGAGCTGAAGGCAGAGGCTTTAACCCACGAGCCACCAGGCACCCCGGAAAACAGCCTTTTAAGCAATATTTTTATTTTTATTTTATACATATATATGTAAACAGAGAATTGAATGTATACATATAAATATAACTTGTAAACACATTTGATATATAATTATGTTTATCCTAGGACGCAACACTGCCCTCCTGAGCAGCGCAAGAGGGTGGGTTTTTACAAAGAATCACCAAACAGCTTGACCCAACTGAACGGCCTGCCTTTTGCTGCTGCTTAAGAGAAAGCCTTGAGTTGGGAAAGGTTTGACAAATACTGAGAAAAACCAGTCAATTAATATGTTAAAAACACTACCCAACCACAGTATGAACCATTTAGACATATGGCTTTAATTTTGACTTTAGTCTCCAAAGCCTAGGGGTCCCTGGGGAAAGGGGGCAGAGGGAGAGAAAGGACCAGCTTCTCTGTGGGCCAGGTTTCTGGGGTTGCTCCCAGCCCTGCCCCCAGAGGGAATGCCCCCACCCAGGGCTTTGCTCCCAGAAGGGCCCCTCCCCCAGAAAGCCCCTTCCCAAAGGGCCCTGCCCTTTGGCCACACCCTCAGAGGTCCCATTATCCACCCCCAACCTCCTCACACCCCCCTACCCTGCCAAGCACCGCCCTCAGAAGGGTTCTAAGGTGAAGTCAGTGTGCTTCTCTCTCAATGTCTAGGAATTACTCAGTTTTATTTTTGGCTTTGTGTTTTTTGAGCGAAGTGGGTGGTGTAAGGACCTACTTTATATTTTTATATTTTAGCCAGAGGCTTCCTTTGAGGTTACACAATAACCTTGTTGTTTAACCCTTAAGCTGTCCCTGCTCCCCTTCTCCCAGGGGACTTACTTAAAAACAAGTCCCGGAAATCAACCTCAGGTAACAAAGCCCAAATACAAGGGTGGGTCAGGCCAGGTAAGACATCTGATCAGTGGAGGGCTGCATACTGTCTCCCTAGCTACCAAGGAGTATGGGTCCCGCCCTTTGTGAGTCTTTTGGGCGAAAATCCTAACCAAGGTGATAGGCTAGGTCAAATATCTACTAAAAGGTAAGTTGTAATTCAATTGGTCACCTAGCATCACTGTGCAGCTTTCTCTGTGTGTTACAATTTCATTGGCCACCTGTGCATGACCAGGCCCAACCGCATGGCCTATGTCCTTAAAAGCTAGTCTGTAAAGGAGAGAGGGGTTGATTTCTCTGTAAGAAAAGCGGCCCTGGCTGGTCAGTTTGATTCTTGATGCTTGGTGCAAAATAAAGCTTTGTTTGACCTTCGCTTTGTATCAGTCTCGCTCTTTTAATCATGGACCCATTATTGGGGCACAACAGGTGGGATAGTGGAGCACGTACATAGTGGAGGGCACAGCCCACTGTGGGTATCCACCATTCCTTGCCGGTACTGCTCATTTGCATGTACTGCTCGCCCTGCCCGGTGAGCACAGCATGGAAATGGACACCTCGTGAGTGGTGGTCAACGAGACTCGCTGACCACGTGATGTCTATGACCGAGTCAACCGGAGCTCGCCTTCCCTACAGACCAGAGCTTGCTCTGAGCACCGGCAGGAGGCGGTGGCCTCTTGTGAGCAGCCCAGAACCCTGTCTTGTCCTTTCTCACTCATGTCACCTCCCTGTGTTAGCCAAGCCTTGGAAGTGGTGACTTAGGAGGGAAGGGAAAGAAAGGCAGCCCCTGGCTCCTGATCCTGTCAAGTTCCGTACTCATCAGGAAGCCGAGGGCAGCAGGGTTGGTGGAACACGTGTGAGTCCCCAGGTGAGGTAAAGATGGCAGAGCTGGTCTTGTGCAGGATTTCTACGGTTCTGATAAGAAGAGGGCACGTGGGTGTGCCCCAGCTGTGGAATCCCTGCGTGAATTATTTAACACTGACATTGCACCCTGTGAAGATGAATGGCATAAATCATGCCCATAATCACATTATAAAATTTTTATTTGCTTGGAATGACATTAAATGCAAATAGAAAACAGCAGCCATGCCCCTTCAGAAGACAGATGATGGAGGAAATGAGCTTTCTATTTTAGTACCTTTAACAAACACTTCCTCCCTGTTTTTGCCCAAAGGGCCCTATATCTTCATTTTGCATGGGGCTTGTAAATTATGTAGCCAGCCCTGGGGACAGCTGTGCAGTGTCTCAATGACCCAGTGCAGGAAATGGCAGGAGCCTCCCTCCTTGATACAGTAGTATTACACAAGCCCCTGAAGCTGAAACAGAACTTCAGGATTAAGTCTGGGGGGGAGGTCCTCAAATTTCTGAGTCATGGGCTGTTGTA
Source organism: Mustela nivalis (assembly GCF_964662115.1). NCBI lineage: Eukaryota > Metazoa > Chordata > Mammalia > Carnivora > Mustelidae > Mustela > Mustela nivalis. The sequence goes on from NW_028135521.1 coordinate 6,784, forward strand.
AACAAAATTACAGCCGGGTGGCTTAGGCAACATACAATTTATTTTCTCATGGTTCTGGGCGCTGGAAGTCCAAGATCAAGGTGGCAGTAGGGTTCGATTCTTCAAACGTCTCTCCTTGGCTTGCAGATAGCTGTGTTCTCCACTCTGTCTTCAAACGATTTTCCTTCAGTCTGTACTGTCTGTGTCCTAATCTCTTCTTCCTGTAAGCACACCAGTCCTGTTGGCTTGGTGCCCACCCCCAGTGAGCTCGTTTTCCCTTTATCACCTCTTTAAAAATCCTGTCTCTGAATACTGCCACATTCTGAGATGCTGGGTGTTAGGACGTCAACGTAGGAATCTGGGGGCATCCAACTAAGCCCATAACAATAGTCAAAACTGGATCCGAAACTGAAAGTTAGACACATTTTAAAATGCTAAAAGTGTATATATATAATTTTTGTGGTAGGCCTGAGATGGTTGGTAGGCTGAGATGTATTTGTAACCTTTGAGGGAAACATCCTTTGGAATGATCAAAGAGAGCTTCTATGTAATTCCATACATCCACAATTAAACCCCAGAGCTTTTTAATTTGGAATTTGGCTGTTTTGTGCTTGGTGGTAACCAAAACCAGCCTAGGGCTTTTCTTTTGTTTTGGCAGAAAAGTAGGAGGCAGAGGACTTGAGCATTTAGACATCTTGCTGCTCTTTGGTTTAATCATACTCTACTGAGTTGCCCGAAACTAATTAAGCTCTTGGCTCTGTAGAGGAGAGATGATGTTCATTACATGTCATTGGCCACAATGTTCCTTTTTAAAATTGTTGTTAACATTTGTGTTATTTTTCAGTATAAGAGACAAGCTTTATCTTAGTTTGTGCTGATGTAACAAGAGCACCATAAACTAGGTGCTTTAAAGACATACTTATTTCTCTCAGTTCTGGAACCTGGGAAGTCTACGATCAAGACCCTGGAAGATTCCGTGTCTGTTCAAGTGCCCACTTCCTGGGTCACAGATGACCATCTTCTCCCTATAACCTCCAAGGTGGAGGAGGCGAGGGATCTCTGTGGGGTCTCTCTTATGGAGACACTAATCTCGCCCATGAGGACTCCACCCTCATGACCTAAACATCTCCCAAGGACCCCATCTCCTAGTTATGTCCCTTTGGACATTGAGTTTTCAACTTATGAATCCTGGAGGGATACACTGTCTACAGTGAGCTTCGTCAAACATCTTTTATGTTCAAGGCACTGTTTTTTGGCAAAATTAATCATTTCCTACACATCCTTTGAAGCAAGAGTATTTCTGCACTTTGCCTTCCTTTAGAACCTTTCTCTAGAGAGGATCCTAAAAAGTTCAGAAAAGATGCAGAAGAAACCTGCTGGTTAGCTCATTTTTCACAGTAGAGCAGAATTCATTTTGAAGTAGGTTAATCTTAGAAATCCAGGCAAAGACACTTCGCTTGAAAATCATCTCAAATGATCAGTCTGTTTTGTTAGTAGGAGTAATAGTAACTATAAGATCAATAGAACAACTTTTTGTTCTACTGTGGGCCTACTGTGTGCTGGGTACCTCGGAGCACCTGAGTCGAACCATCTCGTGATCCTTTCAACAGCCCACTGAGGGTCACACTGTCTTCTACTCCACGTTATGGATGAGCCTTAAGTCTGGGCCAGAAATGACACAACTTTCCCAAAGCCATATTGCTACTGAGGGGCCAGCTGGGATCTACGCCCACTCTGGTGCCAGAGCCTGTGATTGCAAACGTGGGCTGCACTAGCTGTTCAGAACAAAGGACTGTTCATTGAGGTGACACAGCTAACCCGTGAGACCCACCACCCTTTTCCCTAAGGTCATCCCGGTACAGCCTGCAGTGATGGCCCGAGTTAAGCATTTGAACTTGGTGCTGCAGAGGGCGTGTTTTAGGGACAAGATTGGTGTTAAGGGGGTCTAATGAAGCCCAGAGGGAATGGAAGGAAACAGGACTTGGGGAAATATCTGGGTCCCTGGAGCAGTGATCTCCTTTTATTACTGTGCACCTCTCTTTCACAAAAATAAATAAATAAATAAATACATACATACATACATACATACATACATACATACAAAAAATATTTGCGGACATAGCACAAATTTAAGCAAATTTTTGATAAATTATAAACTCTACTACTCTACTAAATTATTATAAAAGGCATGCAAAAGCTAAACAGTTAAATGGATGACATGAAATATGAATAAAACTTATAATATTTTCTTCCAGCCCCTTACTGGACTATTTGTCAAACTCCCTTTGGAGAAGACTTTTTAAAGATTTGTTTATTTATTTATTGAGAGAGAGAGAGACAACACGTGTGTGCACATGTGAGTAGGGGGGGTGGGGCAAAGGGAAAAGGAGAGAAGCAGACTCCCCATTGAGCACAGAGGCCTCACTAAGGGCTCAATCCCATGACCCTGAGATCATGACTTGAGCCAAAATTTTGAGTCAGACATTTAATCAACTGAGACACCCAGGTGCCCTGGAGAAGACTTTTTAAGAAAGAGATAGGACACTGGATTTATAGCAATAATTCCTAGAATTAATCTTTAAAAGTGGGAAGATAGAAATGGTTTTTTAAAATTTTTTTAAAGATTTTCTTTATTTATTCATAAGAGATGGGAGGCAGAGGCAGAAGCAGGCTTCCCGCAGAGCAGGAAGTCCAGAGTGGGACTTGATCCCAGGACCTGGGATCATGACCCTAGCTGGAGATAGACGCTGGAGATACTGATAAACCAAACTTTAGGGAAAAATACTGAACTTTACTGGGAAGATGAAGCAGAACAACAGCATATGGCAGCAACATGAGTTTTAGATAGTTGTTGGTCACCCAGAAGGCTTAAGGTGGAGAGAAGAACAAAAGGCTGTAGTGACCCAAAATTGTCCGAGTTGTGTAATTTGACCCAGGAACTTCCGGGTGACATACAGATTTGTTTATTTATTACACGGACAGCGCCATGTGGGGACAGAGCGAGGGGGAATGAGAATTCCATACAAACGTGTGAGTGGCTCTTCTCCCATCTCCAGGGGGGAAGGAAGAGATTGGGTTTACTCCAGTAAGCATGGTGATGAGTTGGTGAGGTAGGTTGACTAGATGTCTGGACACCTGCAAAAGCCAGCTAAGGGGGCTTCCTGGCCATCTTGTCAGTGTCTTATTGAAAGCTTGTCATGTGCAAGACTTTCTTTTAACAGGTTGCCAGGTGAATTGATGTACAAATCAGACTACCGGCCGCCATGTGTCATTGCTCAGGTGGTCCATGACACAGTGCCATGCAACTAAGGAGATGCACTTAGCATTACAGACATCGTTCTGTCTTTGTTATTTTGAAATTTAGAAAATATCTTATTAATTTGTTCACCCCAAAGAGGCAATTTATTGCTTACCATGACAGTCTTTTGGTAGAGGACACAAAACTGCTTTCTTTGTTATGAAAATCAATGTGTTACACCAATTTTCTGAAAGATAGAAATGAATTGCCTCCTTCCAGCTGGGTCAGGACATAAGTGTACCCTATGTATTGGTTTTTCAATAGATTCCATTTACAGATTGTACATGTCTCTCAATACAGAAGACATTTGCTCACATTTATGTGTAGAACATTCCCGAACCTGGTCCAGGTTGCGGATGAAACCGTCACTCTGACTGGCAAGGCATAATGAAGAAGAGTTTTTCTGTAAAAAATATGTGGTCATGGAAGGAATCAGCACTGCAATTCGTGGCTGATTCCAAAGGCTCTAAGAGGTGGTAGATGCACAGGCAAAGTGGTGACTTTTGCAGAGGAAGCAGGCTGGGGAGAGATAGCAAAACAGAAGTTTGAGAGGGCCCTAAAATCTCCTCCTGTGGGATTATTGGCCATTGAGCTTGAGAAAGGCTATGGTGAAAACTTGAAAGAGCATCAGATCAAACCCTTGGCCACTGGAGGTTGAAACTGACATGAGCAGCACTATCTCTATTCTTGACCCAAGGCCACAGGATGACAAGCTTTGCTTTTTCAATGTGGTCTCAAGTCTCTATACTGCCCTATAAAGAAAATAATACAAATAAATGCTGAGAGTGTAAAGTGTAAGCAGAGCTCCCCTTGGCCATTTCCTAAGTTTTGTCCACTCACTTTGGTGAGTGCATTGCAGGAAATGGCCTTAATGATCAATGGCAGACCTCCACTCCAGAGTGACATAAAAAGCAATCTGCACCTCCTTCCTGATTTGTCTGTAATGAAACTTGCTTTCCTCAGGTCCCAGCATTCGAGGCAGATAAATATGTTCCTTTCGTTGGCTCTTACTCATACTTCAGCAAGATTTCCCATGTGCTTTCCTTGGCTGGCTGGGAAACTGGACCACAATTTATGGGATCTTAGGGAACAGGCGCATAGAATTCCAGTGGGATCCCGGAACAGAACCTAATTGGAGATTAGAGACCATTGCGGTGCAAAGCTTTTCTTTGAGATCGAAAGAGGTGCATGTTATGCAAATATTAGCAAGTGTAAGTTCACACTGTCTATTGAAAATTTATAGACTCATTATGGTCAAGAAGGCTGGAAGATAAGTAGATTTTGGGAAAGATTCAGGTAAATTCAGGGAGGTGGCAAATTACCCCAGGGAAAGTAGAATGGCTAAAGAGTATGGCCCAAACTTTTTAAAAAAATTTTATTCACTTATTTGACACACAGAGAGCCAGAAAGCACAAGTGGGGGGAATGGCAGAGGGAGAAGGGGAAGCAGGCTCCCCGCTGAGCAGGGAGGCAAATGTGTGGGACTCGATCCCAGGACCCTGGGATCATGACCTGAGCTGAAGGCAGACACTTAACTGACTGAGCCACCCAGGCACCCCCTGGCTCCAACTTCCAAAGATGGTGTATGAGATACCTTTGGTGGGAAGGAATGAAGATCAGCAACTGTCCTTGATTCTGCTTCTCAGGAAGGCATTGTGATGTGGTGCCCAGGACTTTGGAGACAGACACATGCTTGGGGCCCTCCGGCTCTGCCGCAAAAGCAACACCTTCCAGAGGGCAGCTGCAGGCAACGGGTGGCATCACACAGGGTCAGACCCGGGAGGCACTCAGCCACGTACCCATTCCACCATCCTGCTGGGTTTGGAAGAGCGCTATCTAAGTCCATGCTGCCGAAGGACCATCCAGAGTGACATGTCCCATGGGGCATGCCGGCATTCCTTTACCCCTTCAGGTTATTGGCAGCAAGGCTGGAAATTTTTTTAATTGCCTGGGAAAATGATAGCAAACAGCTCCAAAAAGGAGTTTCAGAATGCAGACTTAATACTATGTTTTGAGTACATTTCATTCATTTGGCAGGTACTGACAGGGTGCTTAAGTGCCAGGTGCTGCTGCATTAGAAACGGACTTGAGAAGTTAACAGGAGGGGGCTCCAGCCCTCAACCAGCACAAAGTTGATCAATGGATGCATGTGACAGACAGAGCACTGTGACGGGGAGTACTAGGTGCTGTCATAAGAAGGGTATGCCTGGAGTTAAAGGAATACTCGGGGGGAGCCAGCACCAACACTCGGGGAGAGCTGTGGGAAATATGATGGATGCAGATGGCTCCAGGGGAAACCAGAGAACTGCTCAGATCCCTGCTTCTTAACAGCTCCAAGTGCCCGCCGCTTCAGAGTTGGGGCTGGGCGAGCAGGGAGCTGGGGTGGGCGCAGCGATGCCTAAGTTCCGACCTCAAGCCCCTGCGCTGTTTCACCTGTCCCTTTAGGAGTACAATGACATAGGATGTCACCAACGGAGGATCTACCCCTGAATCCTGGTACTGGGAAAGCACGCGAGGGCTGCGGAGCTGAAAGCAAGAGTTGGTAGTTCCAGTAATGTGTGCAGGGTTTTAAAAAACTATATACCGGAAAATATCCGGTCTTATTTGCATGTGTTTGTATCATGCACAATTTTTAACTGCAATCCTCCTTTTACCTTCTTCCCTGTTGTTAAGACTCTCCTCTCCTCACCGCTGCCTTTGTCCTTATAATACCTGTTGACAGCCTGGTGCTCATCCATGAGCTCATTCGCCTCTATCCACGCACGCATGGGGCTTTGTCACTGTTTAACAAATATGGGCTCATTTTATCTACCTCTTGATCTAGTGCTTCCCAGTTAATAATCCCTCCTGCATAACGTCCTTCTGTTTTTATCTTCATTTTTATAAAGAATGGCTGCTCACCTTTTATCAGGTGCCTTTATTTTTTTATCAAATGCATTTATTGCTATGGTCTTAAGAGTTTTTTCACAGTTAATTTAGTGATGAGGTAAATCTTATTGATTTTCTGGTCTTGAGCTCCCTTTATTTTCCTGGAATGAATCCAAGTTGGTCTCAGGATATAGTCCTTTGATAGATGCCTGACTTCTGTTATTTGCTAACATTAGTTCAGTTTCTGTTAACTAATCTGTCCTAAGCCAGATTTGTTAATAGCTTCCCCGTTCCTCCTTCTCAGGTTTGGGTATTAAAATTGTGCTCAGCTTCATCAAGTGAATTGACTTATTATTGTTTAATTGCCTGTTGCCATTTAACAGTAGAATGACAGTTATCCAGCTGCAAACCTGTCTGATCTTGGAACTCATCTTCTTAATTTTCCATTCTTGAATCATTTGGATGATTTTGTTTTCCTAGGAAATCATCGTTTCTTCTAGATTATCAAATTGATTAGTATAAAGTGCCTTGCAGTTTAGTGATTCTTTTATATTATGCATTTGCTTTTATATCTCTGTTCCCAATCCTTATCTGTTTTGCAACTCTCTCCCTCTCTCTGTCCCCTCCTCCCTGAAACCCCCCTTTCCCCATTTCCCTTCCCTCTCCCCACCTCCTCCCACACCCCATCTTCCCCCTCTCTTATCCTTAATAGGGCATGTGAAGTTTTTTTAATTATTATTATTTCATTAGTCTTTCATAGAAACAACTTTGAGTTTATTTGCCCCTGATATTTTTTATTAGTTTAAAAATTTATCTTTATTATAACTACTTCCTTTCTTTGGATTGAGCTGCCCTTTTCTGATGGGTTTAAATGAGTACTTTCTTTTATTTAAAAAAATGTTTGAAATTGAAGACATTTGACACTAAAGTCTCCTTAGAGTATAACTTCTGGTGTCTTCTGTAAGTTTTGGTATGAAATAGTCTCCTTTCCATTGCTTTCAAGATTTTCTTCAGTCGTCTTATGATTTCTTCTTTGACTGAAGACTGTATTTCTTAACTTGTATGTAGTTTCAATTATTTGTTACCAGGTTATCTAATTCTGATTCTACCGGATTGTGATCAAAGAACTGTTCTTTAAATCTTTAATTTGGAAGGCTTGTAAAGGTTTCCTTTGTTGCCTAGTATGCAATTAATCTTTACAAATATGGCTTTCCTTAGGTGTAAGAAAGAAATGTTTTCCGAGGGAAATAAGGATGTCTATTTTCTTTTTTTTTTTTAAAGATTTTATTTATTTATTTGACAGACAGAGATCACAAGTAGGCAAAGAGGCAGGCAGAGAGTGAGAGAGAGGAGGAAGCAGGCTCCCCGTGGAGCAGAGAGACCGATGTGGGGCTCGATCCGAGGACCCTGGGATCATGACCTGAGCCGAAGGCAGAGGCTTTAACCCACTGAGCCACCCTGGCGCCCCAGGTTGTCTATTTTCTGTGTGTCCTTGTTTTTCCCTCCTTCTAGTAGATACTCCCATTTGAAAAGCTAAAATTTTACCTTGTTATTGCATTTTTAGAGTCTTCAGGTATTATGTTGTTAGATGTATACCTGCTTATACCTTTTACATCTTCTTTCCAAACTCTGCCTTTAAAAATGTCCCTCTTCATCTTAGTACCTATAACTTTAGACCCAACTTGTCTGCGATGAATTTTGCCATTCCGGCTTTCTCTTTTGCATGGTATCTCCTCACCTGATACATTCACAATCCCTTTTGCATTTTAAGTATGTTTCTTGAACAGCGTGGATCTGTAACCTCCTGATAGGCGCTTTAATAGAAAAAGTCAGTCTGTACACATTTAAATTAATGATAAACAGTCATAATTTTATTCCTCCCATCTTATTTTGTTTTTATTTTCCCCATTTTTGATGTTTTTAATCAAGTTCATTCTTTTTGTACTTGATAAATAGAGAAGTTCTTTGCATTTTTCGATGACAGCTTAATTGAGATATAATTCACAGGCCATACCACTCACCATCTAATGTGGACAATTTAATGGCTTTCACTATATTTAACTATACTATACTGAACTACCTACACATTTTCATCATCCTCAAAAGAAAACTTTAGCCATCACCACCAGTCTTAGGCAACCGCTAATCTACTTTCGGTCTCTGTAGATTTAGCTATTCTGGAAATTCCATATAAATCAAATTATGCAATACGTGGTCTTCTGTGACTGACTTCTCTCAATCAGCAGAATGTTTTCAAGGCTCCTCTGTGTCGTGGCACATATCAAAATTCTATTCCTTTTCAAGGCTGAATAATATTCCACAGGCTGGATGGATCACATTTTATTTATCTCTTCATCAGTTGATGAACATCAGGGTTGTTCTCACCTTTTCGCTATTACGAATAAGCCCTAAACCTTCATGCACAAGTTTTTGTGTGGGCATAGTTTTTTTTCATGGCTCTATACACAGGAGTGATATTGGTGTGTCATATGGCAACTCTGTGTTCTGCATTTTGAGGAGCTACTAAACCATTTCTAATGTGGCTGCGCCATTTTCCAAGCCCACCAGCAATTTACAGGTTCCAACTCTTCACATCCTTCCAACACCTGCTTTTGGGGTTTTTGATAGTAGCCATCCACGTGGGTGGGAGGTGGTATCTCACCATGGTTTTGATTTGCATTTCCCGAATGATTAGTGATGTTGAGCATATTTTCACGTGCTTATTGTCCCATATATTTTATATATACCTTATATGTATCTTTAAATATATATTATATATTTCATATTTTATTTATATTTAAATACATAGTTAAGAATGTAAATATATTTACATAAATATGTTTATATAAATATATGATCATGTAAAATATATTTATATATACATTTATATATTAATGTATACATTTGAATATTAGAGAAATGTATATTCAAGTTCTTTGCTCATTTTTTAAGAGATTTTATTTATTTATTTGAGAGAGATTTATTGAGAGAGATCACAAGCAGGCAGAGAGGCAGGCAGAGAGAGAGGAAGAAGCAGGCTCCCTGCTGAGCAGAAAGCACGGGGCTCGATCCCAGGACTCTGAGTTCAAGACCTGAGCGGAAGGCAGCAACTTAACCCGCTGAGCCACCCAGGCGCCCCTCTTTGCTCATTTCTTAACTTGGTTGTCTTTTTATTTGAGTTGTAAGAATTCTTCACACAGTCTGAATTCATGTTCCTTATATATGACCTGCAAATATTTTCTCCCATTTAGTGGCTTGTCTTTTGACTTTGTCAATGGGGTCCTTGGAAGCACAAAACTGGGATATTTTGGTTGAGTCCCATTTATTTGTTTATTATTTTTTTAAAGTTGCTTGTACTTTGGTGTTTGGCTGAGGAGCCGTTGTTAGATTCAAGACCACTAACATTTACCTTTGTGTTTTCTTCTGAAAACTTTATCATTTTACTTTATTTTTATTTTTTAAAAGATTTTATTTATTTGAGAAAGAGACAATGAGAGAGAGCATGAGCGAGGAGAAGGTCAGAGGGAGAAGCAATCTCTGTGGAGCTTGGAGCCTGATGCAGGACTCAATCCGGGAACTCTGGGATCATGACCTGAGCAGAAGGCAGCCGTCCAACCAACTGAGCTACCCAGGCATCCCGAACTTTATCATTTTAATGCTTACACTATGTCTTTGATGCATTTGGGGTTATTTTCTCTGTATGGTGTGAGGCAGAACTCCTGTTTCATTATTTGCATGTGGCTGCTTGGGAGTAAAATACTGTTCTTACCCCCATTGAATTGTTTGGCAGTCTTGTCAAACATTAGTTGACTGTAATTTATTTTCCTTTTTTTTCCCCATTGAGGCATTTCACATGCCATGTATATTATATTTCTAGGAAAAAGGAATCCCAGGATTTTCCCTCCTGCCTGGATTCTTCCTTCTTCATGGTGCATGATGCCAGAAGAATTTTTTCATGCAGTGAAACCAAACTGAGGGGATGGAAATATTCTTCCACTTTTCTAGATCTTTCAGTTATACAAGTCTAGGGCTGGTCATGCCACACTTGTTTAACTTGCCCGTGAGGTTCACAGCAGTTTTCCCAGCTCTGTGGTCATCAATAGTTTCAAATTTGCCAATGTACTCATGCTTCGTCATCACAGTGAGGAAACGGGAAGATGACTTTGGTGCAGGGCCTCCTAAGAACCTGGCCTTCGCCCCCCCTTTCAGCAGTGTTAATGTTCTTGAGGGCATCTGTGGGACATTTGTTCACACTGTTACTGCGGCACGGAAAGATGGCAGAAAAAGCTTTTTTCCCTTTTATTAATATTTGGTCTTGTTCTCCTTCCCTTTCTCATAACCGAATGTGTATTTCCCCTTCGTCATTTGAAAACTGCATACTGTTCTCCAGCTGTTTTCCCCAGACGAGACCTTGTGTATCAAGAATCCTTATTTCACGGTTATTATACACAATCTTAAAGATTTATGACTGTCCGCTTATTTTACACATGCATACACACGAAGCACTAAATAAGGACTTTATCTGAATGGCTAAATGTTGGCCAAGACAGAAGCCAGTTGTAGTGGGAACTGATAGGATAAAGATATAGTCTGAAGTTTTTGTTCTTTAAAAAAAGCCTTCATGGGGCGCCTGGGTGGCTCAGTGGGTTAAGCCGCTGCCTTCGGCTCAGGTCATGATCTCAGGGTCCTGGGATCAAGTCCCATGTCGGGCTCTCTGCTCAGCGGGGAGCCTGCTTCCTCCTCTCTCTCTCTCTGCCTGCCTCTCTGCCTACTTGTGATCTCTCTGTCAAATAAATAGGTAAAATCTTTAAAAAAAAAAAAAAAGCCTTCATGGGGCGCCTGGGTGGCTCAGTGGGCTAAAGCCTCTTGCCTTCAGCCCAGGTCATGATCCAGGGTCCTGGGATCAAGTCCTGCATCGGATTCTCTGTTCAGTGGGGAGCCTGCTTCCCCCTCTCTGCCTGCCTCTCTGCCTACTTGTGATCTCTGTCTTTCAAATAAATAAAATCTTAAAAAAAAAAAGGCCTTCATATTTTATTAAAAATTTTAGGTGTCCGAATTCAAAAGGTTAACAATATAGTACAATAATAATAATAATAATAATATATCATCTAATAATAAAATAATAATAATTTCTCCTGCATAGTCACTGCTGCACACTAGTAAAATGAGATGTTTCTTTTCTTTTCTTTTTTAATGATTTTATTTATTTTATTTATTTGACAGACAGAGATCACAAGTAGGCTTAGAGGCAGGCAGAGAGAGAAGGAGGGAAGTGGGCTCACCGCTGAGCAAAGAGCCCGACGTGGGGCTCGATCCCAGCCAAAGGCAGAAGCTTAAACCACCCAGGCGCCCCGAGATGTTTATTTTCATTTGGGATTATGGAGGGGCAAGGTGTTTTTGGCTCTCCTGCTGAAGTAGGGACTCAGTCAGTATTGTCTCCAACTTTTTCCCTAATAGTAGCTCTGGAAGATGAAGACGTCCCTCCATCTCCCAGACATGAGGGTTTGACCAGGACATGGGATGTTATAAGCTCATTGACAGTCTCATGAACTAAGCCCTGGTTTATTGGTCACAGTCGTTCTCCAAGTATTTTCAGGAATAAACTTCAGGTGTTGCCCTTACTCTAATTTTTTCTTTCTGAGATTTCTGACTGCAATCGCTACTTCCTGCAGTCACTCAAGGAGAAACGAGGCATGTGGCAGCTCAACAGTGTGTTTTTCTTTCAAGATGACAGAATCACTCTTGATTTCTGTACGCATCTCGGATTTTTATATACGAACATGGATTTTGGTGTCTACCCTGAGGAGATAATACATATGGTGTGAGCTACACATGTATTCTCATGACACGTCACCTGGGTTACCCAGAACTTTCTGGGCCCGGCAGAAAGGCAGAAACCCAGGTGAATTCCTCATTGTTCCAGCAGGCTGTCAGCCCTCAAAGGCCTTCTGGATGTGTTTGTGCATCGCAGTGTCTGCTGTGTAAGATACAGAAAGAGCACAGTAGTTCAGGGGGAAAATATTTAGGAACACATTTTCCAGGAGGAACCAGGATTCAGTTTGGGTGACTCTTGACCATTTTTCATCTTCTGACGACTGAAAGTGGTAGTTAATCTACAGTCATGGTTTTAACATGCATTTCGAATGTAATGTGAGTTTCTATCAACATAAAACTATAAGAACTGTCTTCCTAAAGAGCATTCATGTAAGGCCCATTATTTTCCAGCTTGATTAATGAAAACAAAATTTTTCTGTAATGCTTTCTTCCTACTCTGTATTAGTTTTCAGGACTGGATTGAAAGTGATTTATTGTGGATAGGGTTATACCTGCTCGTGAAATTCTTTTCTGTTCCTGGGTTTTTAAAGATGGCAGAGTTGACTTTCTGATTTTAATTCATCTTCACTAGATGAAGAATTCACAAATAGGACTTTTTCTTGAAATAACCATAGCCTGGGGGCGCTTGGGTGGCTCAGGTCTTGATCTCAGGGTCCTGGGATTGAGTCCCACATCGGGCTCCCTGCTCAGTGGGGAGCCTGCTTCACTCTTTGCCTCCCCCTCTGCTTATGCTTTCTCTAATAAGTAAATAAATAAATAACCTAAAAAAAAAAGAAGTTGTATTTGACTGGAGCTTCATGTTGAGTGACAGATCAACAGAAAGACAAAGGAATAAGAGACAGGAAGCAATGAAGGAAAACACAGAGGCGCACAGTATAGACAGATGTTCCTCGGCTTATGACGGCCTCGGCTTCTAATAAACCGATTGTTCAGCTGGAAATCTCTTTAGTTGAAAATGCATGGAAAACACCTAAGCGACTGAACATCAGAGCTTAGCCCCGCCAAACTTAAATGTCTTGAGAACACTTACAGTATTGCACAGTTGGGCAAAATCCTCTAACACAAAGCCTATTTCACAATAAAGTGTCTGGTATCTCATGTAACTTACTGAACACTGCACTGAAAGCCCGAACAGGACGGTTCAAGTGTGTTGGTTGCTGACCCTCGTGATCACGTGGTTTGCCTGGGGGCTGTGCTCGCTGCCCCTGCCCAGCATTACAAAAGAGGACCCTACTGTAGATCGCCAGCCTGGGAAAAGATCCAAACTAAATGCATATCACTTCTGCACTATTATAAAAAGTCAAAAAACCATAAACTGAACCAAGGTGAAGTCAGGGATCTTCTGTACCAGGTGTGTTAGGGAAGGTCAAGTGCTCCTGTCTGGCCAGGAACCATAGTGGTATGGGGGAAAGTTCCACGGTAGAAAGTTCTACAGCGGAGAACCACTAGGACTCAAGCACCAACGGTCACAGGTTACACCAGGAAGACTGGATGCTCTTCTGTGGGCGATGAGAAGCCACGAGCGACTCAGGAAGGCTGAAGAGCTCTGGGCAGGTGGGACAGCTGAGGGCTGCAATGAAGAGGGACAGGTGGAGCTGGGAGACCAGGTGGGGAGAGCCCGCTACCCTCGAACAAAAGGCAACAAAGGTCTGGACTGGGATGACGGAGATGGTGGAAGGTAATGGGATATTCATGAAACAGAACTGGAAAGCCATGGAAATGAAATAAGAGAGGGAGGGAAAACCGTTCATGACTTTAATTGCCATCAGTATAAAACATGTTGAATTAAAATGAATTGGTATTTCTAGACCGATGATGACATCACAATAATGGAAGGAAACCAATTTTGATTTTGAGCCTGGTTAAGGAGACAGTATAGACAAGAGAAAAGCAGAGGCTCTGGAGTCACACAAATGTCACCATTGAGATTCGTCCCCACTCTTCATTCCCTTCCCTGTAAACCCAGGCAAGTGACACCTGCCTCACAGCACTGGTAACAAATAGGGAAGAGCACACGTTCCCACGTTCCCGGGTCAGACAGGACAGCCAGGGATCAGCGGCACATGAGGAGGTAACAGATGGTCACTAAACTGAGCTCAGGTGCATACACAGCATTTTATGTCACCTTGAGATGGCTCCTCTTGTGACCTCTCAAAGAAGGTGGCAGTGGTGAGGAACAAACTCCAGGAGCTTATTAGCATACATGATCTTCAGGCCATCTGGATGAGACTCAACGATCTGCTCTTCAATCACCTAGCAGAAGGAAGAGCGTTTTATTTTTATTTATTTATTTGTTTGTTTGTTTGTGTTTTTGTTTGTTTTTAAAGCACCTAAAAGAGAAGTATGAACTATACACTACAGAGAAAAGAATCGTGTAAACCTTAAAAATGCACTTCGTCCTTCCTCCTCCCCACTCAGTATGCTTTCTAAACAGGAGGTAAGTAACAATGGCATGAAAATCTAGGTCCCGGGATTTGGGAATACTGCTCCAACCCTGGGGGACACAGAGGCTGAAGGACAGAGACTGGCCTGAAGCTAAAACATCACACACACTCATCTGCTTCCCTCTGAGCTTAAAAGTGAAATTCTGTATCTGCAGACAACAGCTCTGTATCATCTTCACCCTGGCCTTATCCTCTACCGTCTCCAGAACAGGGAAAGGGCTGAGATGGAAAGTGATGGAAGAAAACACATCTTACTTTGCTTTAGTATTTAATTTTTTTTGGTGAGGCTGAGTTGCAGGAGGTGAATAACAAGCATACAAACTTAAAATACAAACGTGGCCACAGTTCATTTAATGACATGGAAACGTAAAGTACTTCCCTAATTTAGCATATTAGATTCAGTTCAATGAAAAGGGCATAAATTAAATAACTAAAATATTTTCATTTAGTGACAAAGAATAATGTGATCTTTTTCACCCCCACAGAGAGAGCTATGAACTATAATAGGATACATACAAAGAACTGACAGATCATTTACTTTTAGTAGTCTTAATGAAGCTGAGAAGATTACTGAAATTAATCCTTCAATTTCACTTCTATCACTGGGATACTGTCTCGTTTTAAAACTGGAAGCCTTTCATCCTGAAGTCATGGTGGGTAGCTTTATACTTACCAGACAGAAAGAACACTCGCACTGGCAGGTGACTGGAAGAAAGCCCTCAAACGCTGAGACTGGCTTCATGACTTCTGTCAGGTTGAACTAGATGAAACCCAAGCTCTCTAAGTTGGAAGCTGCTGATTGCTGGCGGCCTCACATGGTGCAGCCCATACTCCGGCCGCTCAGAGGCAGGATACACTGACTCCCTGTATTTTACTGTATCCTTATAGGTCAAGAACACTGGGTAACCAAGTTCTGGACTTAAGGTACTACCCCGCTAACTCGCCCTTCAAAGCCCTTTATCTTTGAATATTCCCTCCCTCCCACCTTCCTAGCCTGGCAAACTCCCCCATGGTCTTCAAGACTTAGGCCACATCAATTCTGCGAATACGCTTCCCCTCACAGACTTTCCCTGCGCACAGAGCTGTCTTCCAGCTCCTCCAGTGGGCACGGGCGCCTTGGTGGGGTCACGCTTTTCGGCAACTTCATTAACGTATAACTTATGGAAATGGAAATTGACCTGAAAATGTTCTGATCCGTACCTTCTTCCTAGGCAAGTCCCTCAACCCTACTAAATTAAGATAATCCCTGAGTTATGGCATCACTGGAAGAGACCAGAGCGCATGCCTGATTCCTGCCATGCTGATGGGCACCAAGCGGGACCAACCTTTTCTTACAACCAGAAGAGCAGGAACTAAGAGCATCTTCAAGGAAGAGCCCTGAGCTCTCTCGCACCCAGTCAAGAAACGAAGCCAGATTGGATGCTCTGTGTTTGTGGAATGAGGTGCATGGGGGCACAAACCTCATCCATGTATGGTTTCACCAGTACTTGACCGACTAACGCCTCTGCATCCCGTGTCTTGTCAATTGTAGCGTAAGTCTGGAGGCAGTGCCGTATGATGTCCACATTGGAAGTCTGAAGCCCTTCTAGCAGCAGGCCTCCCAGGGACTGCTGCAGCATGGCCGTAATGTGGGCTATACGCTGCAAGAACAGAGAGACCAGGAAAGAAGGTCCAGGTACCACAGTTTCTAAAAGCTCAAATATATGTGTATAATTTATATACATATGTGTTATATATATAAAGCGAGCCTCTAATTCTACCAGAATATATGTAAGATTAAAATTCCAACATTTCCTAGAGAATAACAATGAATCTCTTCTCCCCATGATTGCTTATTTTCTTTTTTTTTAAAAGGTTTTTATTTATTTATTTGTCGAGAGAGAGCACAAGCACACAAGGAGACACAGGCAGAAAGAGAAGCAGGCTTCCTGCCAAGCAAGGAGCCCAAGGTGGGACTCAATCCCAGGACCCTGGGATCATGACCTAAGCCAGAGGCAGTGGCTCAACTGACTGAGCCACTGAGGCGTCCCCTCCCTATGATTTCTTTGAAAGTAAGTCGGCTTCATCAAAGTGAAGTTTAGACAATTACGGAATGACAAAAAGTTATTTGCCTCTTAAGCTACGGAGTAAATCTGACAAACGTGCATTTAAACCCAGTAAAGGGCTTTGGATAAATGAACTCTGACTACATCATATGATGTGTCAAGTTACATGAAATTCAGAATTAATTTTACTTGCATAGTTTGGAGACTACGCTTGTGTCTTTACACAAAATCTATCTAGTGTGACATAATGGAAGCAGGGTCCCAAGCAGGAGACACTGAAAAAAAAAATATTCAAAGCTAGCTTCAAAATCCTGTAGACTAGCAATTATCAGGGGCAATGCTAGGTCAAACCAAAATCATCCAGGAAATTCACAAACAGCAAATTGAAAATCGAAACCAACACTTGCTGGTTTTACTTTGTCCAGAAGAGGCATGCCTTTGCTCTGAACAGCATGAAAGTGTAACTGGTTAAATTCTGTGGCAATTCTCTCCAAAATCTGTCTAGTCCAGAGAGGGCTAGTAGAGACAATTAGAGAAATGTAATTCCCAAAGTTAAAAACCTGCCACCCCCACCGCCCCACATGCCTTACAGCGCTCAGGCACCTGCACCTGAACGCCATCAATTTTCATGACAAACTGTCTGTGCAGCAGGCCCCAGTGCAAGGGGTGAGGAGCGGGGAGGTCGTAGAAGCCACCGTCGCAGCCTGGCCGGGGCCACAGGGCCCAGGCAAGGGGATGGAGCTATTTTAGGTCAGTGTGGGTACAACTGCATGATTCCTCCACGTTCCTCGGGCTCTCCCATTCGTGCCCTTCTTCTCCCTTCTTCTCCCATTCTCTAACCCCCTCCTCTCTCTTGCCCTGTCCTACCGTTCATACCCGAAGCCCCCTCTTCTTCTCTGCCTGCCTCATTCTCCCTTCCAAGTACCTCCGCAGTACCAACTACTGCTGTCTCCTCAATCAGCTAAAACTGACCGCCTAGCAGCAACCTGGGAAATCGCTCAGAGCAGCGGACTCCAAGTTTAAATTTACCCAGAAAGAGCAAGCACGGTGCTCCGGTAGCTGGTGAGAAATCACTCACAGTGCATCTGCCATCAAGTGGACTGGATACACTTCCCTCTTGCCCCCCACATTAGAAAGCGTCAACCCCATTCAAAAGGAAGTCGAACAGTGAAAGAAAAAAAAACACACAACAAAGGCCCCAAAGCCCCTGCTGGGCTCTATGAGGCATCCCACATCTGAGGATGGGCAGTCAGGTAGTGAGGAAACACACTGTAAGAAAACCCAAAATCTCTGGAGACCTGCCATGGTGTGCCCCGTCCCAGAGCATCAGAACTGGTGTGGAGGGAAGGCAAGCGCTTTGCAGGAACAGTGCTGAAGCCTAATCCCAACCTCTACTGACTGATCCCATGCGCATTTCCTATTTATCCCTTTCTCGGCATTTCTGGGCCTGGCAGAGCATGATGGATTTACTGTGTGCTGATGCTGCTCTGGCTTTCCTGACTCTAGAGCTCAGAGCTGCTCTTCTGGAGAAAAAAGTCCTCCAAGGTAATTCTGAGCAAGAAAGCGCACAATGTCTGTTTATCAAGGACAGTGTTGCAAAGGGACAGTATTGTAGACACAGAGCTCACTGAGGTGTTTCTATCCGATGAGTACAGCAGCAACAGCAAAGACGGGAAGAACACTGGAGGGCCAGCTCCCCAGGGACCGAACGTGGACATGGCTGGAGGGGCTGCAGGCACTGCCAAGGGCCGCAGTGAAGCAGAGCCGCTGGAGACACATGGGCTGCAGAAGGGCCGCGTGCAGACTGTCTGCTAAGTGTGGACGAACGGGGCAGAAGCACGAGTGCAACGGGCTAGAGACACAAGCACAGTGGAGGCTGACCACTTAGTTGAATGCCTTGATGTGAAAGGGGACAGAGACCTAGGACCAGAGAATCGCTTCCTTTGGGATGTGTCCGTTCTTAATCTCCATCATGAGACATGTGGAGCATATGGTCTCTCAAGTTCCTTCCAAATCTAAAACCTTAATTCCTAAAATTTAGAAACCTAACTCCGCCTGCAAGGGGAGGGACTGTTAGCATCACACAACAGAGCACTTAGGGCACCAGGCGACCTTGACGCAGGCAGCCCAGCTGGTATGTGTAGGACCAGCCCCGGCTACTCCCACTGCACCACTGTGCATCTCACAGCGCTGACAGGACCTAACTACTCATTTTCTGAGTCACTCATCTACCCTGGCTGATTGAAAATTCACACCAGGAAGGGAACAAGACAATCACAGTATAACAAAGAGAGCCATCATCTTTTTCCTATTTCATAAGTTTTTCCTTTCCTGTTTGTAAATTTCAACTGGATATGTCCTATACTGTTTCATAATAATATAATGCTGGTGCAAAATACATCAATGGTAATACTGTGGGCATGTCTAGGAAAAAAAATGAGATGGAGAAAAACCAAGATGAATGGTAGGTATGCCTTAAAGTTCAACCGGACTTTGCTAGTCCTCAGGGAAGGTGATTCCAAATATACTTTTACACTGCAAGCATAATGACGTGTTGGAACTGTGGTCTATAACCAAAGGGTTTATAGGAACGTGTTATAGATTTCACTATTTCATGCTCTCCACTCTCCTGGAGCTACATTCTAGCCACAAACCTGGATTTTCTTCTTGTTCAGAAATGAATTCTAACTAAGCCGTCCCCTCCTAATTAGATTGGATGTGAAGTATTAATTTATGTGGTACGTAGTTAAAAAAAATGCTTACCTGCTTGCTTTTAGTGCAGAGGTTTCTTTCGAACTTTGTGAATTTAAGATTTTTTCAATCTTTTCAACTGATCAAATAACTTGTATAAGCCTCAAAACACACATCTATAAAAATAAAAATTAAGCAAACAAAAAACGTCACCATCTTTACTCTTAATCATCTTTATTTCCCATGCTAAATGCAGGAAAATATAAGACCAAAAGTTAACTTCAAATATATAGGGCATGCTATATTTTGAATATTTCTATGAAACACAGAATTCTCAAGAATGCAAATCTTAGTTCTAGAATAAGCATACTTCCATATTCTATTGCAAGTTTATAGAGGAAAAAAAACCCCTAGACTTTGCTTTCTCATATTCTATACTCTTATTTCTTTTTTTCCCCATCCTGAATCTTTCTATGGGCATTTCTTTCCTATTTTTTTAAAAAAGATTTGTTTATTTGAGAGAGAGAGAGACTGCATGTGCGCGTGCAGGGGAGGGGCAGAGGGAGAGAGAGAATCTCGAGCAGACATCCTGCTGAGCACAGAGCTCAATGCGGGGCTCAATCTCATGATCCTGAGATCATGACCTGAGCCAAAATCAAGAGTCGGACGTTTAACCAACTGAGCCACCAGGCGCCCCTCCATTTGTTTTCTTATGGCCCTTTATTCATCTTTTAACTTTGGCTTCCGATTGTACTGGCCCTCTCAGTTTACATGTGCATATACCTATATGCCCAAGCACCAAATCATTAAAGACCTTTTACACTACAAATATTATCAAAGAGGTTGAGGGACATTATGAAAACTCTCATCCTTAAAGAACAAAAAAATACAAAGTCATCCATTCAATAAATAATAATAATAATGAACACCCCTGGGAGCTCGATATTCATTCCGACGGGGGGTGGGGGGGCACGAGAAAATAAAGCAAGAAATACACCCTGCTCTCACAAAGCTTACTGTTTTGTCTGGAAGCGCACGACAAGCATTCTTTGGACAAAAGCTGTGAGGAGATCCAGAGGCGAATTAAACAGAAGGTCCCTCAAACAGGCTTCTCCCCACTGAGATTTTAACAAATATGCTAATAATACACAGAAAACATTGTACAGAGCAGCAGGCGAGAGTCAGAAGCCCAGACTCCCAATGCCCGCTGTGCTGTTACATCGTTATGCTCATGAATGATATCGGGGACACTTGGAACTGGAGATAGCACTAAGGGGCACACTCCCGGGGTGAGCCCTCAGATGTACAGAGCCGTTGCCTGTCTCACACACCTGAAACTAAGCCAACACCGCATGCTAACTACTGGGAATTGAAAAAATTAAAGTGAACACCAGAACATAAAGAACACAGGATCAGAAAATAACAGCAAACCTACGGCAGAATCCTGAGTTTGCTTTGGAAAGCCCACTTCTCCCCTAGTCTTTAATATAGGCCTATTTTCTTTACAGGGCCGCTGACAATTTATACAGTCGTTAACTGTCAAGCGCTGCACCGACAACAGTTATCACTGTTTCTTGTTCTGGAAAAAGTGGGTGATCTTGAGATCGTGTGGGTACCTCTGAAATTCTGTCTTCTTATTTCAGGTAGATAACGTGACATAATGCATAAAATGCACATGCGTGAGAGCTTTACAAAAAAGCTAAATTTAAAAAAAAAAGAAAAAAAGCTGAATAGTGCTGACAAGTTCACGGAGACAAGAGGAGAGGGCTTCAACTGGCATGCAGCATAAGAAATCTACTGGAGGGTACCTTTTTCTTCCTTATGTCCTCTTGTTACACATTCGTTCATCTACTGCCCGAATTCCTTCACTGACTGATGACCTGAGACTCTTTAAAAGAATAATAAAGAAAATGTATTACAGACATTGTTTTGTCACATTATCAATTTCCTACATCTCATTCAATTCCACAAAAATTAATACCTGTGCACCAGTACTATGCAGATATTGACAAAAAAAAAAAAAAAACATGATATACCAGACACAGTTACTGTTGAGGGGACTCATGACCTGGGGGCATAATGACACGAAGGCAGGGTCACATGGCTAGAAGAAGAATGACATATACAGTGAAAGTTATGGGGATGAGGGGGCTTAGAATGGAGAACAGATAATATGAAGCAAAGTACAGGAGAGTCTGGAAATGCGACGGGGCTCGAATCGGACTCTGAAAGCCATGTGTACACAGCTGCCGAGGTGGGGAGGGGATGGGGAGCAGATGTAAGTGCACACACACTCAGGGGCAGGGTCAGACAGGCACACAGCCATGTGCACTGCAGGCTTCCTTCTGGAGAGAAGCAGAAATAGGAATGGAGGGCCAACTTCACTGAGATGAAGTCTTTAGATTCTGCATATTTTGGAGAACGAAAGAATGTCAAAGCACTGATGCATGATGATGAAATGTGGGTATGGAAATACCAGGAATCAAGAATGAAGAACAGAAGACCAGAAAAAGGCAGAGCACAGAGGTAGAGAAACATGTCCAGAAGCTAATGAATAAAGAGATAATTAGGAATTAGGGCCAAAACAAAGGTTAACAGAAACAACTAGAATGAAGTAGGCAGATCACAAAAATTCCACAGGAAGGTGAATTAATTCACTCCATCAACATTATGAAACACCTCCTGGACGTCAGTATTGTGGCAGCCTACAGGGATGCAATGAAGACAGATATAGTCGTATCCCTCAGTGATCTGAGAATCTCACAGAACAGCTTCAGAGTTGGGACCAGAAAGGCAGGTCAGGCCTGTGGCTGAGCAGGACCAATGTGGCCATAAAAACAGGCCATGGAAAAGGGAGGGGATATGGTGATGGCAGGGGGTGAGGTGGGACGGGAGCCTGTGTGAGTAGAGCAAATCTGCCTCCAGGGAGGGGGTTCGAGAGAAGAGTGGGAGGCCAAAGGAAGGCTAGGCTTGGGAAACAACACCACTATGAGGCCCCGGGAGGAAGAGGCACACCAAGGAGGCAGTGGGAGAGCCCCACAGCGGCTGGTGTGGAATGCAACAGCGGACCATGAAAATTCCTTCCATTCCATGGAAAAGTATCTTTAACAAGATTTTGTAAAATTCAAATGAGACATAAACCATGGAAAGTATTGGCTACCTCAAGGCACAACTCAAGATTTTTTTTTTAAAGATTTTATTTATTTATTTGACAGAGAGAAATCACAAGTAGATGGAGAGGCAGGCAGAGAGAGAGAGAGAGGGAAGCAGGCTCTCTGCTGAGCAGTGAGCCTGATGCGGGACTCGATCCCAGGACTCTGAGATCATGACCTGAGCCGAAGGCAGCGGCTTAACCCACTGAGCCACCCAGGCGCCCACAACTCAAGATTTTTACCTGTTTCACGAACTCTTTCCTGCCTGCCCCTCCCCTAGGCTTCTCAGCACTGATATTTCCATTACTTCGCCTTTTTCTTGGTTCTAACCATGTACTGTGTCTTCCCTTAAATTAAGTTCTCCTTATATTCTCTCTAGGATGCAGGCACTGTCTTAGGGGAGGGACGCAAGAGGCCACTCAAGCTAGAGGAGACACACAAGGAAGGATGGTGTCGTTTATGACAAGTTTACGACAGGGCATCAGAATGGACAGAGGCCGTAAGTCAGGGCACCAAACACAGATGGGGGGGGCGGGAGGGGAGACAGGGCAGCACAGTTTTCTGTTAGAAGTGATGCCACAACAGCCCCTCCACTGTTCACCAGGTGGAGTTCCTATTCCCAATGGCTTAGAGGTGGGGAGTCCCATTCCCACAACAGAGATTTTTCTGAGAGAACATGCAAATGTAGCATTTATTAAGTATTACATTTTATTTATATTATCCTTCAGTTCCATTAGGGATTACACAGTTTTTGTAGATCAGCCCAGGAACCTAACCACACGTAGATTACATGGGGTGGGGGGGGATCTTTACAAGATTACAAACTGTTAAAATACAAGTCATTCGTAAGTTAGAAACCACTTACATATGACCAAAGTGGCATTAATAAGTTGAATTTGGAAATATGCTTCCTCTCCCCTGACATTTTAAGGTTGTCTACTCTGAGAATATGTCTTCTTCAAATCAAACATGTTTTTATAAGTTTTTAGCATATGCAAAAACAAAATCATTTACAACTCTTCTGAAGGTGAATATTATAATCATGAACCGTTAAAATACAACCACCAGTACCACCAAACTAACAGATGAAAAGAATTCTTAGAGAAAAGCCGACGAGGACAACAGGCATCAGAGCAGACTGTTTTCATTAATTGGGGACTTACCAGAACTTCTCGTAACTGTCACAAAGGCACAGAAAGTTGATTGAGGGATTTGTCCATGCCAACCTAAAGGGGCACTTCCCCTCTACCACTATTGCCAGACTAACCTTACCTATCCTGCAGGGTCAGGTCGGCCTGGCCCTTTATCTGTTGCTCTCCTCTGAGTGGTTAGTTTTTCATAGAAACGGTGCTTTGCTTTTGTCAGGATTTACCCTGGATTATCAAAAACCTTTTCTTGTGCCAGTGAAGCCTAAGAAACAGTCCTAATGAGAGAACCAGGAACTCAAACAGATCATATTTATCCTGAATGTTCTGTCCAAAATGAAAAATTCATTTCAGAGGAGGCTCAAGATCTCTGAGAAGGGAAGTTTCACCAACTCTGTCATGTAGGGGCATCAATTCAGATTCTGTGTCAATTGTCCTACTTTCCCAGCTAGTAATTCTCTACATCAGAAAGCCCACTCTCAACTGTTTCCTCTTTCAAAGGCAGTTGCTCTTAGAGTCTGCACATGACACTTGGGGCCTGCTGGTCGTTGGCTACTGCCCTCTGTACCTTGGGTCTAACAGCTGCGGGGCATCAAGATGAGCACGTCTCTTGTTCTAGGACTTAATATAGTTTGGGGCACATGGTAAGCAATAATCACTTCTTTAATTGATCCAAGTGTTGGATCTTTCTTTATTATTCTACTACCACAATTTACTTGTTCTAAGATTTGTCCCCACCCCATTTTAATATCTCTTAAGGTGGCACACACCTTGCACTTGATGACATATCCTAGTTTAACTGACAGCATTTCTCTTTCTTAGTCGAACATAAACTATAGTGCATCTTACACTTGATGAAAGCTAGGATGCAATTAAATACTCTATTATGGTTACGATTCTGATATTTGAAATCCTCCGGTAGCTCCCTGTGCCCCCACAGTGTAGAACCTCACCTCCTCGCCATAGTATACAAACCATCTCACCCCCAGTGTTAACCCCGGGGCTCAGCCTCCATCCCCAGGTGATGCTGCCAGATCAGCTGTCGGTTGTCATGAACTTGCTGTAGTTTCCCGAATGCACTGTGCTGCCTCCTGGCACTTTGAAACTTGACACACTCATCCTCATTCTTCGCTTTGCCCTTGTCTATCACCTCCCCTGAAAATCTGTTCCTAAGTGGCTTTTCCCAGCTCCCACCTACCCTTGGCAGTCTTTTATCTCCCTGTGGTAAAGCCGGTCACACTGCATCATGGACATGCCCGTTGTCTCCCTCAGAAGAGAAAAGGGACAATGAGGGCCCCCAGGATTTGCAGCTCTAGTGCAGAGCCCCATGCCTGGCTTGCAGGAAATGCCAGATCATGAAGACAAACGGAGATCATCCTCTGGCTAAAACCAGCTCTTCTTTGCCTACCGCAGGATCTGGATCAATAAAGAGCAGCCAGTTATTATTGCTGTTTTTCTAGGGATTCTTACCCCATATATTTCCCAGGTCTTTACTCTTTTTGTAGCACTTCAATTCAGGCTTCAACCACTTCCTAGTCAGATCAGGTGAAATCATTTTCCTTCCCATACCCTCGATGTATTTCACATCTAGTAATTCTTTTTTTAAAGATCTTATTTACCCATTTGACAGACAGATCACAAGTAGGTAGAGAGGGAGGCAGAGAGAGAGGAGGGAAGCAGGCTCCCCGCTGAGCAGAGAGCACGATGTGGGGCTCTATCCCAGGACCCTGAAATCATGACCTGAGCCAAAGGCAGAGGCCTAAACCACTGAGCCACCCAGGAGCCCCCATATCTGGTAATTTTTAACCAACGTGGATTTGCTGCATCAAATAGTTCCTTCTTCTTCAAATATAAATATATAAAGAAAGTGATCAAGTCACTCGCATGTCTTAGGAGAATGTCATACCTTTAGTAGCAAACTTGAAATCTTGGCCATTGGTTTTGATTTTAGTTTTGGTTAGATTTGGTTCGGTTTTTGTCATTTTAAAAATCCCTCCAGCCCTTGGCTCTGTCTGACCTGATTGCTTTCAGCTGTTTCTGCAACAAAATTGTCCCGGCAGCGAAAACTCTCATTGTTTACAGTGGCGCCCCCTTCTGAACACTTTGTTAATAAAAAGCTTTTTTTTTGTTTTGTTTTTTTTTTTTTTTTCGGCAATGGTAAATGTGGAACAACAATGAAGTACTTCAAAGAGGTGAACCACAGATAAATTTCTCTAAGGGTGGGGTGAGGGTTACTCAAAAAGGAACTTGACAAGGCTTTTAAAGATATCGACAATCATTATAACATAACGTGACTGATTGTTACTGTGCTCTTAACTGGGCAAACACTTGTTGGCTTCCAAGAAAAACTAACATAGTTGAAATGGTTCTAGCGGCCTTCTAGCACAGGGTATGATGGGGTAGGTATTCTAGCCACTGGCTGTGCAAGGCATGAGGCCTGTTAGTGATTATATTTTTTCCTCTGCAGAATGGGTCTTTCACATTCCAGGTCCTTTATACCCCAATAAATAATGCGGCGATTCTTCAGTGAGTTGTACTTTTGGTTTAAACAGCCAATTGTCTCTTAAAAAGGTCTTTTGTTTAAATCCCTTTAAAAACAAGTCCTTTCAAAAATTTTTTTTTTATTTTTTATTTTTAAATCCCATATGTTTACTCTGATCATGGATCTTTGTCATTTCGACCTTCTCTGCTGATTAAAATATTCTTTTTTTTTAAGATTTTCTTTATTTATTTGACAGAGAGAGAAATCACAAGTAGGCGGAGAGTCAGGCAGAGAGAGAGAGAAAAGCAGGCACCTGCTGAGCAAAGAGCCCGATGCGGGGCTCAATCCCAGGACACTGAGATCATGACCCGAGCCAAAGGCAGAAGCTCAATCCACCGAGCCACCCGGGCGCCCCTGATTAAAATATTCTTCATCATTAGCACCTACTGGTCTCCTCTCTTGGTGGTCTCTCCGGAAGGGGTCTTCTCTAGCTCTTCTAGCAGGAGATGGGCACTTCCCCTATACCCCTGTTGCCAGACCAGCCTTCCCTGTCCTGCAGGGTCAGGTCGGCCTGGCCCTTTATCTCTTGTTCTCCTCTGAGGGGTTAGTTTTTCATAGATCCCGTGCTTTGCTTTTGTCAGGATTTACCCTGGATTATCAAAACCCTTTTCTTCTGCCAGTGAGCCCAAGAAACAGTCCTAATGAGAGAACCAGGAATTCAAACAGATTATATTTATCCTGAATGTTCTGTCCAAAATGAAAAATTCATTTCTGAGGTGCCTCAAGATCTCTGAGAAGGAAAGTTTCACCAACTCTGTCATGTAGGGGCATCAATTCAGATTCTGTGTCAATTGTCCTACTTTCCCAGCTAGTAATTCTCTAACTCTCAAGGCACACTCTCAACCGTTTCCTCTTTCAAAGGCAGTTGCTCTTAGACTCTGCACAAGGCACTTGGGGCCTGCTGGTCCTTGGCTACTGCCCTCTGTACCTTGGGTCTAAGAGCTGCAGGGCATCAAGATG
The DNA here is from genome assembly GCF_964662115.1 of Mustela nivalis. Classification (NCBI taxonomy): domain Eukaryota; kingdom Metazoa; phylum Chordata; class Mammalia; order Carnivora; family Mustelidae; genus Mustela; species Mustela nivalis. Next base: position 33,742 of record NW_028135521.1, read on the forward strand.
AGCACGTCTCTTGTTCTAGGACTTAATATAGTTTGGGGCACATGGTAAGCAATAATCACTTCTTTTTTTGAAAGGACTTTTTTTTAAAGGAATTTAAACAAAAGTCCTTTTAAAGAGACAGTTGGCTGTTTAAACCAATAGTACAACTCACTGAGAGAATCGCCACATTATTTCTTGGGGTAGAAAGGACCTGGAATGTAGAAAGACCTATTCTGCAGACGAAAAAATAGAATCACTAACAGGCCTCATGCCTTGCACAGCCAGAGGCTAGAATCCCTGCCTCATAAGACCCTGTGCCAGAAGGCCGCTAGAACCATCTCAACTATGTTAGTCTTTCTTGGAAGCCAACAAGTGTTTGCCCAGTTAAGAGCACGGTAACAATCAGTCACGTTATGTTATAATGATTGTCGATATCTTTAAAAGCCTTGTCAAGTTCCTTTTTGAGTAACCCTCACCCCACCCTTAGAGAAATTTATCTGTGGTTCACCTCTTTGAAATACCTCATGGTTGTTCCACAATTACCATAGAGAAAAAAACAAAACAAAACAAACAAACAAAAAAAGCTTTTTATTAACAAAGTGTTCAGAAGGGGGCGCCACTGTAAACAATGAGAGTTTTCGCTGCCAGGACAATTTTGTTGCAGAAACAGCTGAAAGCAATCGGGTCAGACAGAGCCAAGGGCTGGAGGGATTTTTAAAAGGACAAAAACCGAACCAAATCTAACCAAAACAAAAATCAAAACCAATGGCCAAGATTTCAAGTTTGCTACTAAAGGTATGACATTCTCCTAAGACATGCGAGTGACTTGATCACTTTCTTTATATATTTATATTTGAAGAAGAAGGAACTATTTGATGCAGCAAATCCACGTTGGTTAAAAACTACCAGATATAGGGGCTCCTGGGTGGCTCAGTGGTTTCGGCCTCTGCCTTCAGCTCAGGTCATGATTTCAGGGTCCTGGGATGGAGCCCCACATCGGGCTCTCTGCTCAGCGGGGAGCCTGCTTTCCCCCTCTCTCTCTGCCTCCCTCTCTACCTACTTGTGATCTGTCTGTCAAATGGGTAAATAAGATCTTTAAAAAAAGAATTACTAGATGTGAAATACATCGAGGGTATGGGAAGGAAAATGATTTCCCCTGATCTGACTAGGAAGTGGTTGAAGCCTGAATTAAAGTGCTATAAAAAGAGTAAAGACCTGGGAGATATATGGGGTAAAAATCCCTATAAAAACAGCAATAATAACTGGCTGCTCTTTATTGACCAGATCCTGCGGTAGGCAAAGAAGAGCTGGTTTTAGCCAGAGGATGATCTCCGTTTGTCTTCATGATCTGGCATTTCCTGCAAGCCAGGCATGGGGCTCTGCACTAGAGCTGCAAATGCTGGGGGCCCTCATAGTCCCTTTTCTCTTCTCAGGGGGACAACGGGCATGTCCATGATGCAGTGTGACAGGCTTTACCACAGGGAGATAATAGACTGCCAAGGGTAGGTGGGAGCTGGGAAAAGACACTTAGAAACAGATTTTCAGGGGAGGTGATAGACAAGGGCAAAGCGAAGAATGAGGATGAGTGTGTCAAGTTTCAAAGTGCCAGGAGGCAGCACAGTGCATTCGGGAAACTACAGCAAGTTCATGACAACCGACAGCTGATCTGGCAGCATCACCTGGGGATGGAGGCTGAGCCCCGGGGTTAACACTGGGGGTGAGATGGTTTGTATACTATGGCCAGGAGGTGAGGTACTACACTGTGAGGGCACAGGGAGCTACTGGAGGATTTCAAATATCAGAATCGTAACCATAATAGAGTATTTAATTGCATCCTAGCTTTCATCAAGGGTAAGATGCACTATAGTTTATGTTCGACTAAGAAAGAGAAATGCTGTCAGTTAAAGTAGGATATGTCATCAAGTGCAAGGTGAGTGCCACCTTAAGAGATATTAAAATGGGGGGGGGGACAAATCTTAGAACAAGTAAATTGTGGTAGTAGAATAATTAAGAAAGATCCAACACTTGGATCAACTAAAGAAGTGATTATTGCTTACCATGTGCCCCAAACTATATTAAGTCCTAGAACAAGAGACGTGCTCATCTTGATGCCCCGCAGCTGTTAGACCCAAGGTACAGAGGGCAGTAGCCAACGACCAGCAGGCCCCAAGTGTCATGTGCAGACTCTAAGAGCAACTGCCTTTGAAAGAGGAAACAGTTGAGAGTGGGCTTTCTGATGTAGAGAATTACTAGCTGGGAAAGTAGGACAATTGACACAGAATCGGAATTGATGCCCCTACATGACAGAGTTGGTGAAACTTCCCTTCTCAGAGACCTTGAGCCTCCTCTGAAATGAATTTTTCATTTTGGACAGAACATTCAGGATAAATATGATCTGTTTGAGTTCCTGGTTCTCTCATTAGGACTGTTTCTTAGGCTTCACTGGCACAAGAAAAGGGTTTTGATAATCCAGGTAAATCCTGACAAAAGCAAAGCACGGGATCTATGAAAATCTAACCACTCAGAGGAGAACAACAGATAAAGGGCCAGGCCGACCTGACCCTGCAGGACAGGTAAGGCTGGTCTGGCAACAGGGGTAGAGGGGAAGTGCCCATCTCCTGCTAGAAGAGCTAGAGAAGACCCCTTACGGAGAGACCACCAGGAGAGGAGAGCAGTAGGTGCTGATGATGAAGAATATTTTAATCAGCAGAGAAGGTCAAAATGACAAAGTTCCACGATCAGAGTAAACATATGGGATAAAAAATAAAAAATAAAGAAAAAAGATTTTTTTGAAAGGACTTTTTTTTAATGGAATTTAAACAAAAGTCCTTTTAAAGAGACAGTTGGCTGTTTAAACCAATAGTACAACTCACTGAGAGAATCGCCACATTATTTCTTGGGGTAGAAAGGACCTGGAATGTAGAAAGACCTATTCTGCAGAGGAAAAAATAGAATCACTAACAGGCCTCATGCCTTGCACAGCCAGTGGCTAGAATCCCTGCCTCATGAGACCCTGTGCCAGAAGGCCGCTAGAACCATCTCAACTATGTTAGTCTTTCTTGGAAGCCAACAAGTGTTTGCCCAGTTAAGAGCACGGTAACAATCAGTCACGTTATGTTATAATGATTGTCGATATCTTTAAAAGCCTTGTCAAGTTCCTTTTTGAGTAACCCTCACCCCACCCTTAGAGAAATTTATCTGTGGTTCACCTCTTTGAAATACCTCATGGTTGTTCCACAATTGCCATAGAGAAATAAACAAAACAAAACAAACAAAAAAAAAAGCTTTTTATTAACAAAGTGTTCAGAAGGGGGCGCCACTGTAAACAATGAGAGTTTTCGCTGCCGGGACAATTTTGTTGCAGAAACAGCTGAAAGCAATCGGGTCAGACAGAGCCAAGGGCTGGAGGGATTTTTAAAAGGACAAAAACCGAACCAAATCTAACCAAAACAAAAATCAAAACCAATGGCCAAGATTTCAAGTTTGCTACTAAAGGTATGACATTCTCCTAAGACATGCGAGTGACTTGATCACTTTCTTTATATATTTATATTTGAAGAAGAAGGAACTATTTGATGCAGCAAATCCACGTTGGTTAAAAACTACCAGATATGGGGGCTCCTGGGTGGCTCAGTGGTTTCGGCCTCTGCCTTCGGCTCAGGTCATGATTTCAGGGTCCTGGGATGGAGCCCCACATCGGGCTCTCTGCTCAGCGGGGAGCCTGCTTTCCCCCTCTCTCTCTGCCTCCCTCTCTACCTACTTGTGATCTGTCTGTCAAATGGGTAAATAAGATCTTTAAAAAAAGAATTACTAGATGTGAAATACATCGAGGGTATGGGAAGGAAAATGATTTCCCCTGATCTGACTAGGAAGTGGTTGAAGCCTGAATTAAAGTGCTATAAAAAGAGTAAAGACCTGGGAGATATATGGGGTAAAAATCCCTAGAAAAACAGCAATAATAACTGGCTGCTCTTTATTGACCAGATCCTGCGGTAGGCAAAGAAGAGCTGGTTTTAGCCAGAGGATGATCTCCGTTTGTCTTCATGATCTGGCATTTCCTGCAAGCCAGGCATGGGGCTCTGCACTAGAGCTGCAAATGCTGGGGGCCCTCATTGTCCCTTTTCTCTTCTCAGGGGGACAACGGGCATGTCCATGATGCAGTGTGACAGGCTTTACCACAGGGAGATAATAGACTGCCAAGGGTAGGTGGGAGCTGGGAAAAGACACTTAGAAACAGATTTTCAGGGGAGGTGATAGACAAGGGCAAAGCGAAGAATGAGGATGAGTGTGTCAAGTTTCAAAGTGCCAGGAGGCAGCACAGTGCATTCGGGAAACTACAGCAAGTTCATGACAACCGACAGCTGATCTGGCAGCATCACCTGGGGATGGAGGCTGAGCCCCGGGGTTAACACTGGGGGTGAGATGGTTTGTATACTATGGCCAGGAGGTGAGGTACTACACTGTGAGGGCACAGGGAGCTACTGGAGGATTTCAAATATCAGAATCGTAACCATAATAGAGTATTTAATTGCATCCTAGCTTTCATCAAGTGTAAGATGCACTATAGTTTATGTTCGACTAAGAAAGAGAAATGCTGTCAGTTAAAGTAGGATATGTCATCAAGTGCAAGGTGAGTGCCACCTTAAGAGATATTAAAATGGGGGGGGGGGACAAATCTTAGAACAAGTAAATTGTGGTAGTAGAATAATTAAGAAAGATCCAACACTTGGATCAACTAAAGAAGTGATTATTGCTTACCATGTGCCCCAAACTATATTAAGTCCTAGAACAAGAGACGTGCTCATCTTGATGCCCCGCAGCTGTTAGACCCAAGGTACAGAGGGCAGTAGCCAACGACCAGCAGGCCCCAAGTGTCATGTGCAGACTCTAAGAGCAACTGCCTTTGAAAGAGGAAACAGTTGAGAGTGGGCTTTCTGATGTAGAGAATTACTAGCTGGGAAAGTAGGACAATTGACACAGAATCGGAATTGATGCCCCTACATGACAGAGTTGGTGAAACTTCCCTTCTCAGAGATCTTGAGCCTCCTCTGAAATGAATTTTTCATTTTGGACAGAACATTCAGGATAAATATGATCTGTTTGAGTTCCTGGTTCTCTCATTAGGACTGTTTCTTAGGCTTCACTGGCACAAGAAAAGGGTTTTGATAATCCAGGTAAATCCTGACAAAAGCAAAGCACGGGATCTATGAAAATCTAACCACTCAGAGGAGAACAACAGATAAAGGGCCAGGCCGACCTGACCCTGCAGGACAGGTAAGGCTGGTCTGGCAACAGGGGTAGAGGGGAAGTGCCCATCTCCTGCTAGAAGAGCTAGAGAAGACCCCTTCCGGAGAGACCACCAGGAGAGGAGAGCAGTAGGTGCTGATGATGAAGAATATTTTAATCAGCAGAGAAGGTCAAAATGACAAAGTTCCACGATCAGAGTAAACATATGGGATAAAAAATAAAAAATAAAGAAAAAAGATTTTTTTGAAAGGACTTTTTTTTAAAGGAATTTAAACAAAAGTCCTTTTAAAGAGACAGTTGGCTGTTTAAACCAATAGTACAACTCACTGAGAGAATCGCCACATTATTTCTTGGGGTAGAAAGGACCTGGAATGTAGAAAGACCTATTCTGCAGAGGAAAAAATAGAATCACTAACAGGCCTCATGCCTTGCACAGCCAGTGGCTAGAATCCCTGCCTCATGAGACCCTGTGCCAGAAGGCCGCTAGAACCATCTCAACTATGTTAGTCTTTCTTGGAAGCCAACAAGTGTTTGCCCAGTTAAGAGCACGGTAACAATCAGTCACGTTATGTTATAATGATTGTCGATATCTTTAAAAGCCTTGTCAAGTTCCTTTTTGAGTAACCCTCACCCCACCCTTAGAGAAATTTATCTGTGGTTCACCTCTTTGAAATACCTCATGGTTGTTCCACAATTACCATAGAGAAAAAAACAAAACAAAACAAACAAACAAAAAAAGCTTTTTATTAACAAAGTGTTCAAAAGGGGGCGCCACTGTAAACAATGAGAGTTTTCGCTGCCGGGACAATTTTGTTGCAGAAACAGCTGAAAGCAATCGGGTCAGACAGAGCCAAGGGCTGGAGGGATTTTTAAAAGGACAAAAACCGAACCAAATCTAACCAAAACAAAAATCAAAACCAATGGCCAAGATTTCAAGTTTGCTACTAAAGGTATGACATTCTCCTCAGACATGCGAGTGACTTGATCACTTTCTTTATATATTTATATTTGAAGAAGAAGGAACTATTTGATGCAGCAAATCCACGTTGGTTAAAAACTACCAGATATGGGGGCTCCTGGGTGGCTCAGTGGTTTCGGCCTCTGCCTTCGGCTCAGGTCATGATTTCAGGGTCCTGGGATGGAGCCCCACATCGGGCTCTCTGCTCAGCGGGGAGCCTGCTTTCCCCCTCTCTCTCTGCCTCCCTCTCTACCTACTTGTGATCTGTCTGTCAAATGGGTAAATAAGATCTTTAAAAAAAGAATTACTAGATGTGAAATACATCGAGGGTATGGGAAGGAAAATGATTTCACCTGATCTGACTAGGAAGTGGTTGAAGCCTGAATTAAAGTGCTATAAAAAGAGTAAAGACCTGGGAGATATATGGGGTAAAAATCCCTAGAAAAACAGCAATAATAACTGGCTGCTCTTTATTGACCAGATCCTGCGGTAGGCAAAGAAGAGCTGGTTTTAGCCAGAGGATGTTCTCCGTTTGTCTTCATGATCTGGCATTTCCTGCAAGCCAGGCATGGGGCTCTGCACTAGAGCTGCAAATGCTGGGGGCCCTCATTGTCCCTTTTCTCTTCTCAGGGGGACAACGGGCATGTCCATGATGTAGTGTGACAGGCTTTACCACAGGGAGATAATAGACTTCCAAGGGTAGGTGGGAGCTGGGAAAAGACACTTAGGAACAGATTTTCAGGGGAGGTGATAGACAAGGGCAAAGCGAAGAATGAGGATGAGTGTGTCAAGTTTCAAAGTGCCAGGAGGCAGCACAGTGCATTCGGGAAACTACAGCAAGTTCATGACAACCGACAGCTGATCTGGCAGCATCACCTGGGGATGGAGGCTGAGCCCCGGGGTTAACACTGGGGGTGAGATGGTTTGTATACTATGGCCAGGAGGTGAGGTACTACACTGTGAGGGCACAGGGAGCTACTGGAGGATTTCAAATATCAGAATCGTAACCATAATAGAGTATTTAATTGCATCCTAGCTTTCATCAAGTGTAAGATGCACTATAGTTTATGTTCGACTAAGAAAGAGAAATGCTGTCAGTTAAAGTAGGATATGTCATCAAGTGCAAGGTGAGTGCCACCTTAAGAGATATTAAAATGGGGGGGGGGACAAATCTTAGAACAAGTAAATTGTGGTAGTAGAATAATTAAGAAAGATCCAACACTTGGATCAACTAAAGAAGTGATTATTGCTTACCATGTGCCCCAAACTATATTAAGTCCTAGAACAAGAGACGTGCTCATCTTGATGCCCCGCAGCTGTTAGACCCAAGGTACAGAGGGCAGTAGCCAACGACCAGCAGGCCCCAAGTGTCATGTGCAGACTCTAAGAGCAACTGCCTTTGAAAGAGGAAACAGTTGAGAGTGGGCTTTCTGATGTAGAGAATTACTAGCTGGGAAAGTAGGACAATTGACACAGAATCAGAATTGATGCCCCTACATGACAGAGTTGGTGAAACTTCCCTTCTCAGAGACCTTGAGCCTCCTCTGAAATGAATTTTTCATTTTGGACAGAACATTCAGGATAAATATGATCTGTTTGAGTTCCTGGTTCTCTCATTAGGACTGTTTCTTAGGCTTCACTGGCACAAGAAAAGGGTTTTGATAATCCAGGTAAATCCTGACAAAAGCAAAGCACGGGATCTATGAAAATCTAACCACTCAGAGGAGAACAACAGATAAAGGGCCAGGCCGACCTGACCCTGCAGGACAGGTAAGGCTGGTCTGGCAACAGGGGTAGAGGGGAAGTGCCCATCTCCTGCTAGAAGAGCTAGAGAAGACCCCTTCCGGAGAGACCACCAGGAGAGGAGAGCAGTAGGTGCTGATGATGAAGAATATTTTAATCAGCAGAGAAGGTCAAAATGACAAAGTTCCACGATCAGAGTAAACATATGGGATAAAAAATAAAAAATAAAGAAAAAAGATTTTTTTGAAAGGACTTTTTTTTAAAGGAATTTAAACAAAAGTCCTTTTAAAGAGACAGTTGGCTGTTTAAACCAATAGTACAACTCACTGAGAGAATCGCCACATTATTTCTTGGGGTAGAAAGGACCTGGAATGTAGAAAGACCTATTCTGCAGAGGAAAAAATAGAATCACTAACAGGCCTCATGCCTTGCACAGCCAGTGGCTAGAATCCCTGCCTCATGAGACCCTGTGCCAGAAGGCCGCTAGAACCATCTCAACTATGTTAGTCTTTCTTGGAAGCCAACAAGTGTTTGCCCAGTTAAGAGCACGGTAACAATCAGTCACGTTATGTTATAATGATTGTCGATATCTTTAAAAGCCTTGTCAAGTTCCTTTTTGAGTAACCCTCACCCCACCCTTAGAGAAATTTATCTGTGGTTCACCTCTTTGAAATACCTCATGGTTGTTCCACAATTACCATAGAGAAAAAAACAAAACAAAACAAACAAACAAAAAAAGCTTTTTATTAACAAAGTGTTCAAAAGGGGGCGCCACTGTAAACAATGAGAGTTTTCGCTGCCGGGACAATTTTGTTGCAGAAACAGCTGAAAGCAATCGGGTCAGACAGAGCCAAGGGCTGGAGGGATTTTTAAAAGGACAAAAACCGAACCAAATCTAACCAAAACAAAAATCAAAACCAATGGCCAAGATTTCAAGTTTGCTACTAAAGGTATGACATTCTCCTAAGACATGCGAGTGACTTGATCACTTTCTTTATATATTTATATTTGAAGAAGAAGGAACTATTTGATGCAGCAAATCCACGTTGGTTAAAAACTACCAGATATGGGGGCTCCTGGGTGGCTCAGTGGTTTCGGCCTCTGCCTTCGGCTCAGGTCATGATTTCAGGGTCCTGGGATGGAGCCCCACATCGGGCTCTCTGCTCAGCGGGGAGCCTGCTTTCCCCCTCTCTCTCTGCCTCCCTCTCTACCTACTTGTGATCTGTCTGTCAAATGGGTAAATAAGATCTTTAAAAAAAGAATTACTAGATGTGAAATACATCGAGGGTATGGGAAGGAAAATGATTTCACCTGATCTGACTAGGAAGTGGTTGAAGCCTGAATTAAAGTGCTATAAAAAGAGTAAAGACCTGGGAGATATATGGGGTAAAAATCCCTAGAAAAACAGCAATAATAACTGGCTGCTCTTTATTGACCAGATCCTGCGGTAGGCAAAGAAGAGCTGGTTTTAGCCAGAGGATGTTCTCCGTTTGTCTTCATGATCTGGCATTTCCTGCAAGCCAGGCATGGGGCTCTGCACTAGAGCTGCAAATGCTGGGGGCCCTCATTGTCCCTTTTCTCTTCTCAGGGGGACAACGGGCATGTCCATGATGCAGTGTGACAGGCTTTACCACAGGGAGATAATAGACTTCCAAGGGTAGGTGGGAGCTGGGAAAAGACACTTAGGAACAGATTTTCAGGGGAGGTGATAGACAAGGGCAAAGCGAAGAATGAGGATGAGTGTGTCAAGTTTCAAAGTGCCAGGAGGCAGCACAGTGCATTCGGGAAACTACAGCAAGTTCATGACAACCGACAGCTGATCTGGCAGCATCACCTGGGGATGGAGGCTGAGCCCCGGGGTTAACACTGGGGGTGAGATGGTTTGTATACTATGGCCAGGAGGTGAGGTACTACACTGTGGGGGCACAGGGAGCTACTGGAGGATTTCAAATATCAGAATCGTAACCATAATAGAGTATTTAATTGCATCCTAGCTTTCATCAAGTGTAAGATGCACTATAGTTTATGTTCGACTAAGAAAGAGAAATGCTGTCAGTTAAAGTAGGATATGTCATCAAGTGCAAGGTGAGTGCCACCTTAAGAGATATTAAAATGGGGGGGGGGACAAATCTTAGAACAAGTAAATTGTGGTAGTAGAATAATTAAGAAAGATCCAACACTTGGATCAACTAAAGAGTGATTATTGCTTACCATGTGCCCCAAACTATATTAAGTCCTAGAACAAGAGACGTGCTCATCTTGATGCCCCGCAGCTGTTAGACCCAAGGTACAGAGGGCAGTAGCCAACGACCAGCAGGCCCCAAGTGTCATGTGCAGACTCTAAGAGCAACTGCCTTTGAAAAGGAAACAGTTGAGAGTGGGCTTTCTGATGTAGAGAATTACTAGCTGGGAAAGTAGGACAATTGACACAGAATCGGAATTGATGCCCCTACATGACAGAGTTGGTGAAACTTCCCTTCTCAGAGATCTTGAGCCTCCTCTGAAATGAATTTTTCATTTTGGACAGAACATTCAGGATAAATATGATCTGTTTGAGTTCCTGGTTCTCTCATTAGGACTGTTTCTTAGGCTTCACTGGCACAAGAAAAGGGTTTTGATAATCCAGGTAAATCCTGACAAAAGCAAAGCACGGGATCTATGAAAATCTAACCACTCAGAGGAGAACAACAGATAAAGGGCCAGGCCGACCTGACCCTGCAGGACAGGTAAGGCTGGTCTGGCAACAGGGGTAGAGGGGAAGTGCCCATCTCCTGCTAGAAGAGCTAGAGAAGACCCCTTCCGGAGAGACCACCAGGAGAGGAGAGCAGTAGGTGCTGATGATGAAGAATATTTTAATCAGCAGAGAAGGTCAAAATGACAAAGTTCCACGATCAGAGTAAACATATGGGATAAAAAATAAAAAATAAAGAAAAAAGATTTTTTTGAAAGGACTTTTTTTTAAAGGAATTTAAACAAAAGTCCTTTTAAAGAGACAGTTGGCTGTTTAAACCAATAGTACAACTCACTGAGAGAATCGCCACATTATTTCTTGGGGTAGAAAGGACCTGGAATGTAGAAAGACCTATTCTGCAGAGGAAAAAATTGAATCACTAACAGGCCTCATGCCTTGCACAGCCAGTGGCTAGAATCCCTGCCTCATGAGACCCTGTGCCAGAAGGCCGCTAGAACCATCTCAACTATGTTAGTCTTTCTTGGAAGCCAACAAGTGTTTGCCCAGTTAAGAGCACGGTAACAATCAGTCACGTTATGTTATAATGATTGTCGATATCTTTAAAAGCCTTGTCAAGTTCCTTTTTGAGTAACCCTCACCCCACCCTTAGAGAAATTTATCTGTGGTTCACCTCTTTGAAATACCTCATGGTTGTTCCACAATTACCATAGAGAAAAAAACAAAACAAAACAAACAAACAAAAAAAGCTTTTTATTAACAAAGTGTTCAAAAGGGGGCGCCACTGTAAACAATGAGAGTTTTCGCTGCCGGGACAATTTTGTTGCAGAAACAGCTGAAAGCAATCGGGTCAGACAGAGCCAAGGGCTGGAGGGATTTTTAAAAGGACAAAAACCGAACCAAATCTAACCAAAACAAAAATCAAAACCAATGGCCAAGATTTCAAGTTTGCTACTAAAGGTATGACATTCTCCTCAGACATGCGAGTGACTTGATCACTTTCTTTATATATTTATATTTGAAGAAGAAGGAACTATTTGATGCAGCAAATCCACGTTGGTTAAAAACTACCAGATATGGGGGCTCCTGGGTGGCTCAGTGGTTTCGGCCTCTGCCTTCGGCTCAGGTCATGATTTCAGGGTCCTGGGATGGAGCCCCACATCGGGCTCTCTGCTCAGCGGGGAGCCTGCTTTCCCCCTCTCTCTCTGCCTCCCTCTCTACCTACTTGTGATCTGTCTGTCAAATGGGTAAATAAGATCTTTAAAAAAAGAATTACTAGATGTGAAATACATCGAGGGTATGGGAAGGAAAATGATTTCCCCTGATCTGACTAGGAAGTGGTTGAAGCCTGAATTAAAGTGCTATAAAAAGAGTAAAGACCTGGGAGATATATGGGGTAAAAATCCCTATAAAAACAGCAATAATAACTGGCTGCTCTTTATTGACCAGATCCTGCGGTAGGCAAAGAAGAGCTGGTTTTAGCCAGAGGATGATCTCCGTTTGTCTTCATGATCTGGCATTTCCTGCAAGCCAGGCATGGGGCTCTGCACTAGAGCTGCAAATGCTGGGGGCCCTCATTGTCCCTTTTCTCTTCTCAGGGGGACAACGGGCATGTCCATGATGCAGTGTGACAGGCTTTACCACAGGGAGATAATAGACTTCCAAGGGTAGGTGGGAGCTGGGAAAAGCCACTTAGGAACAGATTTTCAGGGGAGGTGATAGACAAGGGCAAAGCGAAGAATGAGGATGAGTGTGTCAAGTTTCAAAGTGCCAGGAGACAGCACAGTGCATTCGGGAAACTACAGCAAGTTCATGACAACCGACAGCTGATCTGGCAGCATCACCTGGGGATGGAGGCTGAGCCCCGGGGTTAACACTGGGGGTGAGATGGTTTGTATACTATGGCCAGGAGGTGAGGTACTACACTGTGGGGCACAGGGAGCTACTGGAGGATTTCAAATATCAGAATCGTAACCATAATAGAGTATTTAATTGCATCCTAGCTTTCATCAAGTGTAAGATGCACTATAGTTTATGTTCGACTAAGAAAGAGAAATGCTGTCAGTTAAAGTAGGATATGTCATCAAGTGCAAGGTAAGTGCCACCTTAAGAGATATTAAAATGGGGGGGGGGACAAATCTTAGAACAAGTAAATTGTGGTAGTAGAATAATTAAGAAAGATCCAACACTTGGATCAACTAAAGAAGTGATTATTGCTTACCATGTGCCCCAAACTATATTAAGTCCTAGAACAAGAGACGTGCTCATCTTGATGCCCCGCAGCTGTTAGACCCAAGGTACAGAGGGCAGTAGCCAACGACCAGCAGGCCCCAAGTGTCATGTGCAGACTCTAAGAGCAACTGCCTTTGAAAGAGGAAACAGTTGAGAGTGGGCTTTCTGATGTAGAGAATTACTAGCTGGGAAAGTAGGACAATTGACACAGAATCAGAATTGATGCCCCTACATGACAGAGTTGGTGAAACTTCCCTTCTCAGAGATCTTGAGCCTCCTCTGAAATGAATTTTTCATTTTGGACAGAACATTCAGGATAAATATGATCTGTTTGAGTTCCTGGTTCTCTCATTAGGACTGTTTCTTAGGCTTCACTGGCACAAGAAAAGGGTTTTGATAATCCAGGTAAATCCTGACAAAAGCAAAGCACGGGATCTATGAAAATCTAACCACTCAGAGGAGAACAACAGATAAAGGGCCAGGCCGACCTGACCCTGCAGGACAGGTAAGGCTGGTCTGGCAACAGGGGTAGAGGGGAAGTGCCCATCTCCTGCTAGAAGAGCTAGAGAAGACCCCTTCCGGAGAGACCACCAGGAGAGGAGAGCAGTAGGTGCTGATGATGAAGAATATTTTAATCAGCAGAGAAGGTCAAAATGACAAAGTTCCACGATCAGAGTAAACATATGGGATAAAAAATAAAAAATAAAGAAAAAAGATTTTTTTGAAAGGACTTTTTTTTAAAGGAATTTAAACAAAAGTCCTTTTAAAGAGACAGTTGGCTGTTTAAACCAATAGTACAACTCACTGAGAGAATCGCCACATTATTTCTTGGGGTAGAAAGGACCTGGAATGTAGAAAGACCTATTCTGCAGAGGAAAAAATAGAATCACTAACAGGCCTCATGCCTTGCACAGCCAGTGGCTAGAATCCCTGCCTCATGAGACCCTGTGCCAGAAGGCCGCTAGAACCATCTCAACTATGTTAGTCTTTCTTGGAAGCCAACAAGTGTTTGCCCAGTTAAGAGCACGGTAACAATCAGTCACGTTATGTTATAATGATTGTCGATATCTTTAAAAGCCTTGTCAAGTTCCTTTTTGAGTAACCCTCACCCCACCCTTAGAGAAATTTATCTGTGGTTCACCTCTTTGAAATACCTCATGGTTGTTCCACAATTACCATAGAGAAAAAAACAAAACAAAACAAACAAAAAAAAAAAAAGCTTTTTATTAACAAAGTGTTCAGAAGGGGGCGCCACTGTAAACAATGAGAGTTTTCGCTGCCGGGACAATTTTGTTGCAGAAACAGCTGAAAGCAATCGGGTCAGACAGAGCCAAGGGCTGGAGGGATTTTTAAAAGGACAAAAACCGAACCAAATCTAACCAAAACAAAAATCAAAACCAATGGCCAAGATTTCAAGTTTGCTACTAAAGGTATGACATGCTCCTAAGACAAGCGAGTGACTTGATCACTTTCTTTATATATTTATATTTGAAGAAGAAGGAACTATTTGATGCAGCAAATCCACGTTGGTTAAAAACTACCAGATATGGGGGCTCCTGGGTGGCTCAGTGGTTTCGGCCTCTGCCTTCGGCTCAGGTCATGATTTCAGGGTCCTGGGATGGAGCCCACATCGGGCTCTCTGCTCAGCGGGGAGCCTGCTTTCCCCCTCTCTCTCTGCCTCCCTCTCTACCTACTTGTGATCTGTCTGTCAAATGGGTAAATAAGATCTTTAAAAAAAGAATTACTAGATGTGAAATACATCGAGGGTATGGGAAGGAAAATGATTTCACCTGATCTGACTAGGAAGTGGTTGAAGCCTGAATTAAAGTGCTATAAAAAGAGTAAAGACCTGGGAGATATATGGGGTAAAAATCCCTAGAAAAACAGCAATAATAACTGGCTGCTCTTTATTGACCAGATCCTGCGGTAGGCAAAGAAGAGCTGGTTTTAGCCAGAGGATGTTCTCCGTTTGTCTTCATGATCTGGCATTTCCTGCAAGCCAGGCATGGGGCTCTGCACTAGAGCTGCAAATGCTGGGGGCCCTCATTGTCCCTTTTCTCTTCTCAGGGGGACAACGGGCATGTCCATGATGCAGTGTGACAGGCTTTACCACAGGGAGATAATAGACTTCCAAGGGTAGGTGGGAGCTGGGAAAAGACACTTAGGAACAGATTTTCAGGGGAGGTGATAGACAAGGGCAAAGCGAAGAATGAGGATGAGTGTGTCAAGTTTCAAAGTGCCAGGAGGCAGCACAGTGCATTCGGGAAACTACAGCAAGTTCATGACAACCGACAGCTGATCTGGCAGCATCACCTGGGGATGGAGGCTGAGCCCCGGGGTTAACACTGGGGGTGAGATGGTTTGTATACTATGGCCAGGAGGTGAGGTACTACACTGTGGGGGCACAGGGAGCTACTGGAGGATTTCAAATATCAGAATCGTAACCATAATAGAGTATTTAATTGCATCCTAGCTTTCATCAAGTGTAAGATGCACTATAGTTTATGTTCGACTAAGAAAGAGAAATGCTGTCAGTTAAAGTAGGATATGTCATCAAGTGCAAGGTGAGTGCCACCTTAAGAGATATTAAAATGGGGGGGGGGGACAAATCTTAGAACAAGTAAATTGTGGTAGTAGAATAATTAAGAAAGATCCAACACTTGGATCAACTAAAGAGTGATTATTGCTTACCATGTGCCCCAAACTATATTAAGTCCTAGAACAAGAGACGTGCTCATCTTGATGCCCCGCAGCTGTTAGACCCAAGGTACAGAGGGCAGTAGCCAACGACCAGCAGGCCCCAAGTGTCATGTGCAGACTCTAAGAGCAACTGCCTTTGAAAAGGAAACAGTTGAGAGTGGGCTTTCTGATGTAGAGAATTACTAGCTGGGAAAGTAGGACAATTGACACAGAATCGGAATTGATGCCCCTACATGACAGAGTTGGTGAAACTTCCCTTCTCAGAGATCTTGAGCCTCCTCTGAAATGAATTTTTCATTTTGGACAGAACATTCAGGATAAATATGATCTGTTTGAGTTCCTGGTTCTCTCATTAGGACTGTTTCTTAGGCTTCACTGGCACAAGAAAAGGGTTTTGATAATCCAGGTAAATCCTGACAAAAGCAAAGCACGGGATCTATGAAAATCTAACCACTCAGAGGAGAACAACAGATAAAGGGCCAGGCCGACCTGACCCTGCAGGACAGGTAAGGCTGGTCTGGCAACAGGGGTAGAGGGGAAGTGCCCATCTCCTGCTAGAAGAGCTAGAGAAGACCCCTTCCGGAGAGACCACCAGGAGAGGAGAGCAGTAGGTGCTGATGATGAAGAATATTTTAATCAGCAGAGAAGGTCAAAATGACAAAGTTCCACGATCAGAGTAAACATATGGGATAAAAAATAAAAAATAAAGAAAAAAGATTTTTTTGAAAGGACTTTTTTTTAAAGGAATTTAAACAAAAGTCCTTTTAAAGAGACAGTTGGCTGTTTAAACCAATAGTACAACTCACTGAGAGAATCGCCACATTATTTCTTGGGGTAGAAAGGACCTGGAATGTAGAAAGACCTATTCTGCAGAGGAAAAAATTGAATCACTAACAGGCCTCATGCCTTGCACAGCCAGTGGCTAGAATCCCTGCCTCATGAGACCCTGTGCCAGAAGGCCGCTAGAACCATCTAAACTATGTTAGTCTTTCTTGGAAGCCAACAAGTGTTTGCCCAGTTAAGAGCACGGTAACAATCAGTCACGTTATGTTATAATGATTGTCGATATCTTTAAAAGCCTTGTCAAGTTCCTTTTTGAGTAACCCTCACCCCACCCTTAGAGAAATTTATCTATGGTTCACCTCTTTGAAATACCTCATGGTTGTTCCACAATTACCATAGAGAAAAAAACAAAACAAAACAAACAAACAAAAAAAAGCTTTTTATTAACAAAGTGTTCAAAAGGGGGCGCCACTGTAAACAATGAGAGTTTTCGCTGCCGGGACAATTTTGTTGCAGAAACAGCTGAAAGCAATCGGGTCAGACAGAGCCAAGGGCTGGAGGGATTTTTAAAAGGACAAAAACCGAACCAAATCTAACCAAAACAAAAATCAAAACCAATGGCCAAGATTTCAAGTTTGCTACTAAAGGTATGACATTCTCCTAAGACATGCGAGTGACTTGATCACTTTCTTTATATATTTATATTTGAAGAAGAAGGAACTATTTGATGCAGCAAATCCACGTTGGTTAAAAACTACCAGATATGGGGGCTCCTGGGTGGCTCAGTGGTTTCGGCCTCTGCCTTCGGCTCAGGTCATGATTTCAGGGTCCTGGGATGGAGCCCCACATCGGGCTCTCTGCTCAGCGGGGAGCCTGCTTTCCCCCTCTCTCTCTGCCTCCCTCTCTACCTACTTGTGATCTGTCTGTCAAATGGGTAAATAAGATCTTTAAAAAAAGAATTACTAGATGTGAAATACATCGAGGGTATGGGAAGGAAAATGATTTCCCCTGATCTGACTAGGAAGTGGTTGAAGCCTGAATTAAAGTGCTATAAAAAGAGTAAAGACCTGGGAGATATATGGGGTAAAAATCCCTAGAAAAACAGCAGTAATAACTGGCTGCTCTTTATTGACCAGATCCTGCGGTAGGCAAAGAAGAGCTGGTTTTAGCCAGAGGATGATCTCCGTTTGTCTTCATGATCTGGCATTTCCTGCAAGCCAGGCATGGGGCTCTGCACTAGAGCTGCAAATGCTGGGGGCCCTCATAGTCCCTTTTCTCTTCTCAGGGGGACAACGGGCATGTCCATGATGCAGTGTGACAGGCTTTACCACAGGGAGATAATAGACTTCCAAGGGTAGGTGGGAGCTGGGAAAAGCCACTTAGGAACAGATTTTCAGGGGAGGTGATAGACAAGGGCAAAGCGAAGAATGAGGATGAGTGTGTCAAGTTTCAAAGTGCCAGGAGACAGCACAGTGCATTCGGGAAACTACAGCAAGTTCATGACAACCGACAGCTGATCTGGCAGCATCACCTGGGGATGGAGGCTGAGCCCCGGGGTTAACACTGGGGGTGAGATGGTTTGTATACTATGGCCAGGAGGTGAGGTACTACACTGTGGGGGCACAGGGAGCTACTGGAGGATTTCAAATATCAGAATCGTAACCATAATAGAGTATTTAATTGCATCCTAGCTTTCATCAAGTGTAAGATGCACTATAGTTTATGTTCGACTAAGAAAGAGAAATGCTGTCAGTTAAAGTAGGATATGTCATCAAGTGCAAGGTAAGTGCCACCTTAAGAGATATTAAAATGGGGGGGGGGACAAATCTTAGAACAAGTAAATTGTGGTAGTAGAATAATTAAGAAAGATCCAACACTTGGATCAACTAAAGAAGTGATTATTGCTTACCATGTGCCCCAAACTATATTAAGTCCTAGAACAAGAGACGTGCTCATCTTGATGCCCCGCAGCTGTTAGACCCAAGGTACAGAGGGCAGTAGCCAACGACCAGCAGGCCCCAAGTGTCATGTGCAGACTCTAAGAGCAACTGCCTTTGAAAGAGGAAACAGTTGAGAGTGGGCTTTCTGATGTAGAGAATTACTAGCTGGGAAAGTAGGACAATTGACACAGAATCGGAATTGATGCCCCTACATGACAGAGTTGGTGAAACTTCCCTTCTCAGAGATCTTGAGCCTCCTCTGAAATGAATTTTTCATTTTGGACAGAACATTCAGGATAAATATGATCTGTTTGAGTTCCTGGTTCTCTCATTAGGACTGTTTCTTAGGCTTCACTGGCACAAGAAAAGGGTTTTGATAATCCAGGTAAATCCTGACAAAAGCAAAGCACGGGATCTATGAAAATCTAACCACTCAGAGGAGAACAACAGATAAAGGGCCAGGCCGACCTGACCCTGCAGGACAGGTAAGGCTGGTCTGGCAACAGGGGTAGAGGGGAAGTGCCCATCTCCTGCTAGAAGAGCTAGAGAAGACCCCTTCCGGAGAGACCACCAGGAGAGGAGAGCAGTAGGTGCTGATGATGAAGAATATTTTAATCAGCAGAGAAGGTCAAAATGACAAAGTTCCACGATCAGAGTAAACATATGGGATAAAAAATAAAAAATAAAGAAAAAAGATTTTTTTGAAAGGACTTTTTTTTAAAGGAATTTAAACAAAAGTCCTTTTAAAGAGACAGTTGGCTGTTTAAACCAATAGTACAACTCACTGAGAGAATCGCCACATTATTTATTGGGGTAGAAAGGACCTGGAATGTAGAAAGACCTATTCTGCAGAGGAAAAAATAGAATCACTAACAGGCCTCATGCCTTGCACAGCCAGTGGCTAGAATCCCTGCCTCATGAGACCCTGTGCCAGAAGGCCGCTAGAACCATCTCAACTATGTTAGTCTTTCTTGGAAGCCAACAAGTGTTTGCCCAGTTAAGAGCACGGTAACAATCAGTCACGTTATGTTATAATGATTGTCGATATCTTTAAAAGCCTTGTCAAGTTCCTTTTTGAGTAACCCTCACCCCACCCTTAGAGAAATTTATCTGTGGTTCACCTCTTTGAAATACCTCATGGTTGTTCCACAATTACCATAGAGAAAAAAACAAAACAAAACAAACAAACAAAAAAAAAGCTTTTTATTAACAAAGTGTTCAGAAGGGGGCGCCACTGTAAACAATGAGAGTTTTCGCTGCCGGGACAATTTTGTTGCAGAAACAGCTGAAAGCAATCGGGTCAGACAGAGCCAAGGGCTGGAGGGATTTTTAAAAGGACAAAAACCGAACCAAATCTAACCAAAACAAAAATCAAAACCAATGGCCAAGATTTCAAGTTTGCTACTAAAGGTATGACATTCTCCTCAGACATGCGAGTGACTTGATCACTTTCTTTATATATTTATATTTGAAGAAGAAGGAACTATTTGATGCAGCAAATCCACGTTGGTTAAAAACTACCAGATATGGGGGCTCCTGGGTGGCTCAGTGGTTTCGGCCTCTGCCTTCGGCTCAGGTCATGATTTCAGGGTCCTGGGATGGAGCCCACATCGGGCTCTCTGCTCAGCGGGGAGCCTGCTTTCCCCCTCTCTCTCTGCCTCCCTCTCTACCTACTTGTGATCTGTCTGTCAAATGGGTAAATAAGATGTTTAAAAAAAGAATTACTAGATGTGAAATACATCGAGGGTATGGGAAGGAAAATGATTTCCCCTGATCTGACTAGGAAGTGGTTGAAGCCTGAATTAAAGTGCTATAAAAAGAGTAAAGACCTCGGAGATATATGGGGTAAAAATCCCTATAAAAACAGCAATAATAACTGGCTGCTCTTTATTGACCAGATCCTGCGGTAGGCAAAGAAGAGCTGGTTTTAGCCAGAGGATGATCTCCGTTTGTCTTCATGATCTGGCATTTCCTGCAAGCCAGGCATGGGGCTCTGCACTAGAGCTGCAAATGCTGGGGGCCCTCATTGTCCCTTTTCTCTTCTCAGGGGGACAACGGGCATGTCCATGATGCAGTGTGACAGGCTTTACCACAGGGAGATAATAGACTGCCAAGGGTAGGTGGGAGCTGGGAAAAGCCACTTAGGAACAGATTTTCAGGGGAGGTGATAGACAAGGGCAAAGCGAAGAATGAGGATGAGTGTGTCAAGTTTCAAAGTGCCAGGAGGCAGCACAGTGCATTCGGGAAACTACAGCAAGTTCATGACAACCGACAGCTGATCTGGCAGCATCACCTGGGGATGGAGGCTGAGCCCCGGGGTTAACACTGGGGGTGAGATGGTTTGTATACTATGGCCAGGAGGTGAGGTACTACACTGTGAGGGCACAGGGAGCTACTGGAGGATTTCAAATATCAGAATCGTAACCATAATAGAGTATTTAATTGCATCCTAGCTTTCATCAAGTGTAAGATGCACTATAGTTTATGTTCGACTAAGAAAGAGAAATGCTGTCAGTTAAAGTAGGATATGTCATCAAGTGCAAGGTGAGTGCCACCTTAAGAGATATTAAAATGGGGGGGGGGGGACAAATCTTAGAACAAGTAAATTGTGGTAGTAGAATAATTAAGAAAGATCCAACACTTGGATCAACTAAAGAAGTGATTATTGCTTACCATGTGCCCCAAACTCTATTAAGTCCTAGAACAAGAGACGTGCTCATCTTGATGCCCCGCAGCTGTTAGACCCAAGGTACAGAGGGCAGTAGCCAACGACCAGCAGGCCCCAAGTGTCATGTGCAGACTCTAAGAGCAACTGCCTTTGAAAGAGGAAACAGTTGAGAGTGGGCTTTCTGATGTAGAGAATTACTAGCTGGGAAAGTAGGACAATTGACACAGAATCGGAATTGATGCCCCTACATGACAGAGTTGGTGAAACTTCCCTTCTCAGAGATCTTGAGCCTCCTCTGAAATGAATTTTTCATTTTGGACAGAACATTCAGGATAAATATGATCTGTTTGAGTTCCTGGTTCTCTCATTAGGACTGTTTCTTAGGCTTCACTGGCACAAGAAAAGGGTTTTGATAATCCAGGTAAATCCTGACAAAAGCAAAGCACGGGATCTATGAAAATCTAACCACTCAGAGGAGAACAACAGATAAAGGGCCAGGCCGACCTGACCCTGCAGGACAGGTAAGGCTGGTCTGGCAACAGGGGTAGAGGGGAAGTGCCCATCTCCTGCTAGAAGAGCTAGAGAAGACCCCTTACGGAGAGACCACCAGGAGAGGAGAGCAGTAGGTGCTGATGATGAAGAATATTTTAATCAGCAGAGAAGGTCAAAATGACAAAGTTCCACGATCAGAGTAAACATATGGGATAAAAAATAAAAAATAAAGAAAAAAGATTTTTTTGAAAGGACTTTTTTTTAAAGGAATTTAAACAAAAGTCCTTTTAAAGAGACAGTTGGCTGTTTAAACCAATAGTACAACTCACTGAGAGAATCGCCACATTATTTATTGGGGTAGAAAGGACCTGGAATGTAGAAAGACCTATTCTGCAGAGGAAAAAAATAGAATCACTAACAGGCCTCATGCCTTGCACAGCCAGTGGCTAGAATCCCTGCCTCATGAGACCCTGTGCCAGAAGGCCGCTAGAACCATCTCAACTATGTTAGTCTTTCTTGGAAGCCAACAAGTGTTTGCCCAGTTAAGAGCACGGTAACAATCAGTCACGTTATGTTATAATGATTGTCGATATCTTTAAAAGCCTTGTCAAGTTCCTTTTTGAGTAACCCTCACCCCACCCTTAGAGAAATTTATCTGTGCTTCACCTCTTTGAAATACCTCATGGTTGTTCCACAATTACCATAGAGAAAAAAACAAAACAAAACAAACAAACAAAAAAAAAGCTTTTTATTAACAAAGTGTTCAGAAGGGCGCGCCACTGTAAACAATGAGAGTTTTCGCTGCCGGGACAATTTTGTTGCAGAAACAGCTGAAAGCAATCGGGTCAAACAGAGCCAAGGGCTGGAGGGATTTTTAAAAGGACAAAAACCGAACCAAATCTAACCAAAACAAAAATCAAAACCAATGGCCAAGATTTCAAGTTGGCTACTAAAGGTATGACATGCTCCTAAGACAAGCGAGTGACTTGATCACTTTCTTTATATATTTATATTTGAAGAAGAAGGAACTATTTGATGCAGCAAAACCACGTTGGTTAAAAACTACCAGATATGGGGGCTCCTGGGTGGCTCAGTGGTTTCGGCCTCTGCCTTCGGCTCAGGTCATGATTTCAGGGTCCTGGGATGGAGCCCCACATCGGGCTCTCTGCTCAGCGGGGAGCCTGCTTTCCCCCTCTCTCTCTGCCTCCCTCTCTACCTACTTGTGATCTGTCTGTCAAATGGGTAAATAAGATGTTTAAAAAAAGAATTACTAGATGTGAAATACATCGAGGGTATGGGAAGGAAAATGATTTCCCCTGATCTGACTAGGAAGTGGTTGAAGCCTGAATTAAAGTGCTATAAAAAGAGTAAAGACCTGGGAGATATATGGGGTAAAAATCCCTATAAAAACAGCAATAATAACTGGCTGCTCTTTATTGACCAGATCCTGCGGTAGGCAAAGAAGAGCTGGTTTTAGCCAGAAGATGATCTCCGTTTGTCTTCATGATCTGGCATTTCCTGCAAGCCAGGCATGGGGCTCTGCACTAGAGCTGCAAATGCTGGGGGCCCTCATTGTCCCTTTTCTCTTCTCAGGGGGACAACGGGCATGTCCATGATGCAGTGTGACAGGCTTTACCACAGGGAGATAATAGACTGCCAAGGGTAGGTGGGAGCTGGGAAAAGCCACTTAGGAACAGATTTTCAGGGGAGGTGATAGACAAGGGCAAAGCGAAGAATGAGGATGAGTGTGTCAAGTTTCAAAGTGCCAGGAGGCAGCACAGTGCATTCGGGAAACTACAGCAAGTTCATGACAACCGACAGCTGATCTGGCAGCATCACCTGGGGATGGAGGCTGAGCCCCGGGGTTAACACTGGGGGTGAGATGGTTTGTATACTATGGCCAGGAGGTGAGGTACTACACTGTGAGGGCACAGGGAGCTACTGGAGGATTTCAAATATCAGAATCGTAACCATAATAGAGTATTTAATTGCATCCTAGCTTTCATCAAGTGTAAGATGCACTATAGTTTATGTTCGACTAAGAAAGAGAAATGCTGTCAGTTAAAGTAGGATATGTGATCAAGTGCAAGGTGAGTGCCACCTTAAGAGATATTAAAATGGGGGGGGGGGGACAAATCTTAGAACAAGTAAATTGTGGTAGTAGAATAATTAAGAAAGATCCAACACTTGGATCAACTAAAGAAGTGATTATTGCTTACCATGTGCCCCAAACTATATTAAGTCCTAGAACAAGAGACGTGCTCATCTTGATGCCCCGCAGCTGTTAGACCCAAGGTACAGAGGGCAGTAGCCAACGACCAGCAGGCCCCAAGTGTCATGTGCAGACTCTAAGAGCAACTGCCTTTGAAAGAGGAAACAGTTGAGAGTGGGCTTTCTGATGTAGAGAATTACTAGCTGGGAAAGTAGGACAATTGACACAGAATCAGAATTGATGCCCATACATGACAGAGTTGGTGAAACTTCCCTTCTCAGAGATCTTGAGCCTCCTCTGAAATGAATTTTTCATTTTGGACAGAACATTCAGGATAAATATGATCTGTTTGAGTTCCTGGTTCTCTCATTAGGACTGTTTCTTAGGCTTCACTGGCACAAGAAAAGGGTTTTGATAATCCAGGTAAATCCCGACAAAAGCAAAGCACGGGATCTATGAAAATCTAACCACTCAGAGGAGAACAACAGATAAAGGGCCAGGCCGACCTGACCCTGCAGGACAGGTAAGGCTGGTCTGGCAACAGGGGTAGAGGGGAAGTGCCCATCTCCTGCTAGAAGAGCTAGAGAAGACCCCTTCCGGAGAGACCACCAGGAGAGGAGAGCAGTAGGTGCTGATGATGAAGAATATTTTAATCAGCAGAGAAGGTCAAAATGACAAAGTTCCACGATCAGAGTAAACATATGGGATAAAAAATAAAAAATAAAGAAAAAAGATTTTTTTGAAAGGACTTTTTTTTAAAGGAATTTAAACAAAAGTCCTTTTAAAGAGACAGTTGGCTGTTTAAACCAATAGTACAACTCACTGAGAGAATCGCCACATTATTTCTTGGGGTAGAAAGGACCTGGAATGTAGAAAGACCTATTCTGCAGAGGAAAAAATAGAATCACTAACAGGCCTCATGCCTTGCACAGCCAGTGGCTAGAATCCCTGCCTCATGAGACCCTATGCCAGAAGGCCGCTAGAACCATCTCAACTATGTTAGTCTTTCTTGGAAGCCAACAAGTGTTTGCCCAGTTAAGAGCACGGTAACAATCAGTCACGTTATGTTATAATGATTGTCGATATCTTTAAAAGCCTTGTCAAGTTCCTTTTTGAGTAACCCTCACCCCACCCTTAGAGAAATTTATCTGTGGTTCACCTCTTTGAAATACCTCATGGTTGTTCCACAATTACCATAGAGAAAAAAACAAAACAAAACAAACAAAAAAAAAAAAAGCTTTTTATTAACAAAGTGTTCAGAAGGGGGCGCCACTGTAAACAATGAGAGTTTTCGCTGCCGGGACAATTTTGTTGCAGAAACAGCTGAAAGCAATCGGGTCAGACAGAGCCAAGGGCTGGAGGGATTTTTAAAAGGACAAAAACCGAACCAAATCTAACCAAAACAAAAATCAAAACCAATGGCCAAGATTTCAAGTTGGCTACTAAAGGTATGACATGCTCCTAAGACAAGCGAGTGACTTGATCACTTTCTTTATATATTTATATTTGAAGAAGAAGGAACTATTTGATGCAGCAAATCCACGTTGGTTAAAAACTACCAGATATGGGGGCTCCTGGGTGGCTCAGTGGTTTCGGCCTCTGCCTTCGGCTCAGGTCATGATTTCAGGGTCCTGGGATGGAGCCCCACATCGGGCTCTCTGCTCAGCGGGGAGCCTGCTTTCCCCCTCTCTCTCTGCCTCCCTCTCTACCTACTTGTGATCTGTCTGTCAAATGGGTAAATAAGATGTTTAAAAAAAGAATTACTAGATGTGAAATACATCGAGGGTATGGGAAGGAAAATGATTTCCCCTGATCTGACTAGGAAGTGGTTGAAGCCTGAATTAAAGTGCTATAAAAAGAGTAAAGACCTCGGAGATATATGGGGTAAAAATCCCTAGAAAAACAGCAATAATAACTGGCTGCTCTTTATTGACCAGATCCTGCGGTAGGCAAAGAAGAGCTGGTTTTAGCCAGAGGATGATCTCCGTTTGTCTTCATGATCTGGCATTTCCTGCAAGCCAGGCATGGGGCTCTGCACTAGAGCTGCAAATGCTGGGGGCCCTCATTGTCCCTTTTCTCTTCTCAGGGGGACAACGGGCATGTCCATGATGCAGTGTGACAGGCTTTACCACAGGGAGATAATAGACTGCCAAGGGTAGGTGGGAGCTGGGAAAAGCCACTTAGGAACAGATTTTCAGGGGAGGTGATAGACAAGGGCAAAGCGAAGAATGAGGATGAGTGTGTCAAGTTTCAAAGTGCCAGGAGGCAGCACAGTGCATTCGGGAAACTACAGCAAGTTCATGACAACCGACAGCTGATCTGGCAGCATCACCTGGGGATGGAGGCTGAGCCCCGGGGTTAACACTGGGGGTGAGATGGCTTGTATACTATGGCCAGGAGGTGAGGTACTACACTGTGAGGGCACAGGGAGCTACTGGAGGATTTCAAATATCAGAATCGTAACCATAATAGAGTATTTAATTGCATCCTAGCTTTCATCAAGTGTAAGATGCACTATAGTTTATGTTCGACTAAGAAAGAGAAATGCTGTCAGTTAAAGTAGGATATGTCATCAGGTGCAAGATGAGTGCCACCTTAAGAGATATTAAAATGGGGGGGGGGGCAAATCTTAGAACAAGTAAATTGTGGTAGTAGAATAATTAAGAAAGATCCAACACTTGGATCAACTAAAGAAGTGATTATTGCTTACCATGTGCCCCAAACTATATTAAGTCCTAGAACAAGAGACGTGCTCATCTTGATGCCCCGCAGCTGTTAGACCCAAGGTACAGAGGGCAGTAGCCAACGACCAGCAGGCCCCAAGTGTCATGTGCAGACTCTAAGAGCAACTGCCTTTGAAAGAGGAAACAGTTGAGAGTGGGCTTTCTGATGTAGAGAATTACTAGCTGGGAAAGTAGGACAATTGACACAGAAACGGAATTGATGCCCCTCCATGACAGAGTTGGTGAAACTTCCCTTCTCAGAGATCTTGACCCTCCTCTGAAATGAATTTTTCATTTTGGACAGAACATTCAGGATAAATATGATCTGTTTGAGTTCCTGGTTCTCTCATTAGGACTGTTTCTTAGGCTTCACTGGCACAAGAAAAGGGTTTTGATAATCCAGGTAAATCCCGACAAAAGCAAAGCACGGGATCTATGAAAATCTAACCACTCAGAGGAGAACAACAGATAAAGGGCCAGGCCGACCTGACCCTGCAGGACAGGTAAGGCTGGTCTGGCAACAGGGGTAGAGGGGAAGTGCCCATCTCCTGCTAGAAGAGCTAGAGAAGACCCCTTCCGGAGAGACCACCAGGAGAGGAGAGCAGTAGTTGCTGATGATGAAGAATATTTTAATCAGCAGAGAAAGTCAAAATGACAAAGTTCCACGATCAGAGTAAACATATGGGATAAAAAATAAAAAATAAAGAAAAAAGATTTTTTTGAAAGGACTTTTTTTTAAAGGAATTTAAACAAAAGTCCTTTTAAAGAGACAGTTGGCTGTTTAAACCAATAGTACAACTCACTGAGAGAATCGCCACATTATTTCTTGGGGTAGAAAGGACCTGGAATGTAGAAAGACCTATTCTGCCGAGGAAAAAATAGAATCACTAACAGGCCTCATGCCTTGCACAGCCAGTGGCTAGAATCCCTGCCTCATGAGACCCTGTGCCAGAAGGCCGCTAGAACCATCTCAACTATGTTAGTCTTTCTTGGAAGCCAACAAGTGTTTGCCCAGTTAAGAGCACGGTAACAATCAGTCACGTTATGTTATAATGATTGTCGATATCTTTAAAAGCCTTGTCAAGTTCCTTTTTGAGTAACCCTCACCCCACC
This sequence comes from Mustela nivalis, assembly GCF_964662115.1. NCBI lineage: Eukaryota > Metazoa > Chordata > Mammalia > Carnivora > Mustelidae > Mustela > Mustela nivalis. The sequence goes on from NW_028135521.1 coordinate 61,221, forward strand.
CTTAGAGAAATTTATCTGTGCTTCACCTCTTTGAAATACCTCATGGTTGTTCCACAATTACCATAGAGAAAAAAAACAAAACAAAACAAACAAAAAAAAAAGCTTTTTATTAACAAAGTGTTCAGAAGGGGGCGCCACTGTAAACAATGAGAGTTTTCGCTGCCGGGACAATTTTGTTGCAGAAACAGCTGAAAGCAATCGGGTCAGACAGAGCCAAGGGCTGGAGGGATTTTTAAAAGGACAAAAACCGAACCAAATCTAACCAAAACAAAAATCAAAACCAATGGCCAAGATTTCAAGTTTGCTACTAAAGGTATGACATTTTCCTAAGACATGCGAGTGATTTGATCACTTTCTTTATATATTTATATTTGAAGAAGAAGGAACTATTTGATGCAGCAAATCCACGTTGGTTAAAAACTACCAGATATGGGGGCTCCTGGGTGGCTCAGTGGTTTCGGCCTCTGCCTTCGGCTCAGGTCATGATTTCAGGGTCCTGGGATGGAGCCCCACATCGGGCTCTCTGCTCAGCGGGGAGCCTGCTTTCCCCCTCTCTCTCTGCCTCCCTCTCTACCTACTTGTGATCTGTCTGTCAAATGGGTAAATAAGATCTTTAAAAAAAGAATTACTAGATGTGAAATACATCGAGGGTATGGGAAGGAAAATGATTTCCCCTGATCTGACTAGGAAGTGGTTGAAGCCTGAATTAAAGTGCTATAAAAAGAGTAAAGACCTGGGAGATATATGGGGTAAAAATCCCTATAAAAACAGCAATAATAACTGGCTGCTCTTTATTGACCAGATCCTGCGGTAGGCAAAGAAGAGCTGGTTTTAGCCAGAAGATGATCTCCGTTTGTCTTCATGATCTGGCATTTCCTGCAAGCCAGGCATGGGGCTCTGCACTAGAGCTGCAAATGCTGGGGGCCCTCATTGTCCCTTTTCTCTTCTCAGGGGGACAACGGGCATGTCCATGATGCAGTGTGACAGGCTTTACCACAGGGAGATAATAGACTGCCAAGGGTAGGTGGGAGCTGGGAAAAGCCACTTAGGAACAGATTTTCAGGGGAGGTGATAGACAAGGGCAAAGCGAAGAATGAGGATGAGTGTGTCAAGTTTCAAAGTGCCAGGAGGCAGCACAGTGCATTCGGGAAACTACAGCAAGTTCATGACAACCGACAGCTGATCTGGCAGCATCACCTGGGGATGGAGGCTGAGCCCCGGGGTTAACACTGGGGGTGAGATGGTTTGTATACTATGGCCAGGAGGTGAGGTACTACACTGTGAGGGCACAGGGAGCTACTGGAGGATTTCAAATATCAGAATCGTAACCATAATAGAGTATTTAATTGCATCCTAGCTTTCATCAAGTGTAAGATGCACTATAGTTTATGTTCGACTAAGAAAGAGAAATGCTGTCAGTTAAAGTAGGATATGTCATCAAGTGCAAGGTGAGTGCCACCTTAAGAGATATTAAAATGGGGGGGGGGACAAATCTTAGAACAAGTAAATTGTGGTAGTAGAATAATTAAGAAAGATCCAACACTTGGATCAACTAAAGAGTGATTATTGCTTACCATGTGCCCCAAACTATATTAAGTCCTAGAACAAGAGACGTGCTCATCTTGATGCCCCGCAGCTGTTAGACCCAAGGTACAGAGGGCAGTAGCCAACGACCAGCAGGCCCCAAGTGTCATGTGCAGACTCTAAGAGCAACTGCCTTTGAAAGAGGAAACAGTTGAGAGTGGGCTTTCTGATGTAGAGAATTACTAGCTGGGAAAGTAGGACAATTGACACAGAAACGGAATTGATGCCCCTCCATGACAGAGTTGGTGAAACTTCCCTTCTCAGAGACCTTGAGCCTCCTCTGAAATGAATTTTTCATTTTGGACAGAACATTCAGGATAAATATGATCTGTTTGAGTTCCTGGTTCTCTCATTAGGACTGTTTCTTAGGCTTCACTGGCACAAGAAAAGGGTTTTGATAATCCAGGTAAATCCCGACAAAAGCAAAGCACGGGATCTATGAAAATCTAACCACTCAGAGGAGAACAACAGATAAAGGGCCAGGCCGACCTGACCCTGCAGGACAGGTAAGGCTGGTCTGGCAACAGGGGTAGAGGGGAAGTGCCCATCTCCTGCTAGAAGAGCTAGAGAAGACCCCTTCCGGAGAGACCACCAGGAGAGGAGAGCAGTAGGTGCTGATGATGAAGAATATTTTAATCAGCAGAGAAGGTCAAAATGACAAAGTTCCACGATCAGAGTAAACATATGGGATAAAAAATAAAAAATAAAGAAAAAAGATTTTTTTGAAAGGACTTTTTTTTAAAGGAATTTAAACAAAAGTCCTTTTAAAGAGACAGTTGGCTGTTTAAACCAATAGTACAACTCACTGAGAGAATCGCCACATTATTTCTTGGGGTAGAAAGGACCTGGAATGTAGAAAGACCTATTCTGCCGAGGAAAAAATAGAATCACTAACAGGCCTCATGCCTTGCACAGCCAGTGGCTAGAATCCCTGCCTCATGAGACCCTGTGCCAGAAGGCCGCTAGAACCATCTCAACTATGTTAGTCTTTCTTGGAAGCCAACAAGTGTTTGCCCAGTTAAGAGCACGGTAACAATCAGTCACGTTATGTTATAATGATTGTCGATATCTTTAAAAGCCTTGTCAAGTTCCTTTTTGAGTAACCCTCACCCCACCCTTAGAGAAATTTATCTGTGGTTCACCTCTTTGAAATACCTCATGGTTGTTCCACAATTACCATAGAGAAAAAAACAAAACAAAACAAACAAAAAAAAAAAAAGCTTTTTATTAACAAAGTGTTCAGAAGGGGGCGCCACTGTAAACAATGAGAGTTTTCGCTGCCGGGACAATTTTGTTGCAGAAACAGCTGAAAGCAATCGGGTCAGACAGAGCCAAGGGCTGGAGGGATTTTTAAAAGGACAAAAACCGAACCAAATCTAACCAAAACAAAAATCAAAACCAATGGCCAAGATTTCAAGTTTGCTACTAAAGGTATGACATTCTCCTAAGACATGCGAGTGATTTGATCACTTTCTTTATATATTTATATTTGAAGAAGAAGGAACTATTTGATGCAGCAAATCCACGTTGGTTAAAAACTACCAGATATGGGGGCTCCTGGGTGGCTCAGTGGTTTCGGCCTCTGCCTTCGGCTCAGGTCATGATTTCAGGGTCCTGGGATGGAGCCCCACATCGGGCTCTCTGCTCAGCGGGGAGCCTGCTTTCCCCCTCTCTCTCTGCCTCCCTCTCTACCTACTTGTGATCTGTCTGTCAAATGGGTAAATAAGATGTTTAAAAAAAGAATTACTAGATGTGAAATACATCGAGGGTATGGGAAGGAAAATGATTTCCCCTGATCTGACTAGGAAGTGGTTGAAGCCTGAATTAAAGTCCTATAAAAAGAGTAAAGACCTCGGAGATATATGGGGTAAAAATCCCTATAAAAACAGCAATAATAACTGGCTGCTCTTTATTGACCAGATCCTGCGGTAGGCAAAGAAGAGCTGGTTTTAGCCAGAAGATGATCTCCGTTTGTCTTCATGATCTGGCATTTCCTGCAAGCCAGGCATGGGGCTCTGCACTAGAGCTGCAAATGCTGGGGGCCCTCATTGTCCCTTTTCTCTTCTCAGGGGGACAACGGGCATGTCCATGATGCAGTGTGACAGGCTTTACCACAGGGAGATAATAGACTGCCAAGGGTAGGTGGGAGCTGGGAAAAGCCACTTAGGAACAGATTTTCAGGGGAGGTGATAGACAAGGGCAAAGCGAAGAATGAGGATGAGTGTGTCAAGTTTCAAAGTGCCAGGAGGCAGCACAGTGCATTCGGGAAACTACAGCAAGTTCATGACAACCGACAGCTGATCTGGCAGCATCACCTGGGGATGGAGGCTGAGCCCCGGGGTTAACACTGGGGGTGAGATGGTTTGTATACTATGGCCAGGAGGTGAGGTACTACACTGTGAGGGCACAGGGAGCTACTGGAGGATTTCAAATATCAGAATCGTAACCATAATAGAGTATTTAATTGCATCCTAGCTTTCATCAAGTGTAAGATGCACTATAGTTTATGTTCGACTAAGAAAGAGAAATGCTGTCAGTTAAAGTAGGATATGTCATCAAGTGCAAGGTGAGTGCCACCTTAAGAGATATTAAAATGGGGGGGGGGACAAATCTTAGAACAAGTAAATTGTGGTAGTAGAATAATTAAGAAAGATCCAACACTTGGATCAACTAAAGAGTGATTATTGCTTACCATGTGCCCCAAACTATATTAAGTCCTAGAACAAGAGACGTGCTCATCTTGATGCCCCGCAGCTGTTAGACCCAAGGTACAGAGGGCAGTAGCCAACGACCAGCAGGCCCCAAGTGTCATGTGCAGACTCTAAGAGCAACTGCCTTTGAAAGAGGAAACAGTTGAGAGTGGGCTTTCTGATGTAGAGAATTACTAGCTGGGAAAGTAGGACAATTGACACAGAAACGGAATTGATGCCCCTCCATGACAGAGTTGGTGAAACTTCCCTTCTCAGAGACCTTGAGCCTCCTCTGAAATGAATTTTTCATTTTGGACAGAACATTCAGGATAAATATGATCTGTTTGAGTTCCTGGTTCTCTCATTAGGACTGTTTCTTAGGCTTCACTGGCAGAAGAAAAGGGTTTTGATAATCCAGGTAAATCCCGACAAAAGCAAAGCACGGGATCTATGAAAATCTAACCACTCAGAGGAGAACAACAGATAAAGGGCCAGGCCGACCTGACCCTGCAGGACAGGTAAGGCTGGTCTGGCAACAGGGGTAGAGGGGAAGTGCCCATCTCCTGCTAGAAGAGCTAGAGAAGACCCCTTCCGGAGAGACCACCAGGAGAGGAGAGCAGTAGGTGCTGATGATGAAGAATATTTTAATCAGCAGAGAAGGTCAAAATGACAAAGTTCCACGATCAGAGTAAACATATGGGATAAAAAATAAAAAATAAAGAAAAAAGATTTTTTTGAAAGGACTTTTTTTTAAAGGAATTTAAACAAAAGTCCTTTTAAAGAGACAGTTGGCTGTTTAAACCAATAGTACAACTCACTGAGAGAATCGCCACATTATTTCTTGGGGTAGAAAGGACCTGGAATGTAGAAAGACCTATTCTGCAGAGGAAAAAATAGAATCACTAACAGGCCTCATGCCTTGCACAGCCAGTGGCTAGAATCCCTGCCTCATGAGACCCTGTGCCAGAAGGCCGCTAACCATCTCAACTATGTTAGTCTTTCTTGGAAGCCAACAAGTGTTTGCCCAGTTAAGAGCACGGTAACAATCAGTCACGTTATGTTATAATGATTGTCGATATCTTTAAAAGCCTTGTCAAGTTCCTTTTTGAGTAACCCTCACCCCACCCTTAGAGAAATTTATCTGTGGTTCACCTCTTTGAAATACCTCATGGTTGTTCCACAATTACCATAGAGAAAAAAACAAAACAAAACAAACAAACAAAAAAAAAGCTTTTTATTAACAAAGTGTTCAGAAGGGGGCGCCACTGTAAACAATGAGAGTTTTCGCTGCCGGGACAATTTTGTTGCAGAAACAGCTGAAAGCAATCGGGTCAGACAGAGCCAAGGGCTGGAGGGATTTTTAAAAGGACAAAAACCGAACCAAATCTAACCAAAACAAAAATCAAAACCAATGGCCAAGATTTCAAGTTTGCTACTAAAGGTATGACATTCTCCTAAGACATGCGAGTGATTTGATCACTTTCTTTATATATTTATATTTGAAGAAGAAGGAACTATTTGATGCAGCAAATCCACGTTGGTTAAAAACTACCAGATATGGGGGCTCCTGGGTGGCTCAGTGGTTTCGGCCTCTGCCTTCGGCTCAGGTCATGATTTCAGGGTCCTGGGATGGAGCCCCACATCGGGCTCTCTGCTCAGCGGGGAGCCTGCTTTCCCCCTCTCTCTCTGCCTCCCTCTCTACCTACTTGTGATCTGTCTGTCAAATGGGTAAATAAGATGTTTAAAAAAAGAATTACTAGATGTGAAATACATCGAGGGTATGGGAAGGAAAATGATTTCCCCTGATCTGACTAGGAAGTGGTTGAAGCCTGAATTAAAGTCCTATAAAAAGAGTAAAGACCTCGGAGATATATGGGGTAAAAATCCCTATAAAAACAGCAATAATAACTGGCTGCTCTTTATTGACCAGATCCTGCGGTAGGCAAAGAAGAGCTGGTTTTAGCCAGAAGATGATCTCCGTTTGTCTTCATGATCTGGCATTTCCTGCAAGCCAGGCATGGGGCTCTGCACTAGAGCTGCAAATGCTGGGGGCCCTCATTGTCCCTTTTCTCTTCTCAGGGGGACAACGGGCATGTCCATGATGCAGTGTGACAGGCTTTACCACAGGGAGATAATAGACTGCCAAGGGTAGGTGGGAGCTGGGAAAAGCCACTTAGGAACAGATTTTCAGGGGAGGTGATAGACAAGGGCAAAGCGAAGAATGAGGATGAGTGTGTCAAGTTTCAAAGTGCCAGGAGGCAGCACAGTGCATTCGGGAAACTACAGCAAGTTCATGACAACCGACAGCTGATCTGGCAGCATCACCTGGGGATGGAGGCTGAGCCCCGGGGTTAACACTGGGGGTGAGATGGTTTGTATACTATGGCCAGGAGGTGAGGTACTACACTGTGAGGGCACAGGGAGCTACTGGAGGATTTCAAATATCAGAATCGTAACCATAATAGAGTATTTAATTGCATCCTAGCTTTCATCAAGTGTAAGATGCACTATAGTTTATGTTCGACTAAGAAAGAGAAATGCTGTCAGTTAAAGTAGGATATGTCATCAAGTGCAAGGTGAGTGCCACCTTAAGAGATATTAAAATGGGGGGGGGGACAAATCTTAGAACAAGTAAATTGTGGTAGTAGAATAATTAAGAAAGATCCAACACTTGGATCAACTAAAGAAGTGATTATTGCTTACCATGTGCCCCAAACTATATTAAGTCCTAGAACAAGAGACGTGCTCATCTTGATGCCCCGCAGCTGTTAGACCCAAGGTACAGAGGGCAGTAGCCAACGACCAGCAGGCCCCAAGTGTCATGTGCAGACTCTAAGAGCAACTGCCTTTGAAAGAGGAAACAGTTGAGAGTGGGCTTTCTGATGTAGAGAATTACTAGCTGGGAAAGTAGGACAATTGACACAGAATCGGAATTGATGCCCCTACATGACAGAGTTGGTGAAACTTCCCTTCTCAGAGATCTTGAGCCTCCTCTGAAATGAATTTTTCATTTTGGACAGAACATTCAGGATAAATATGATCTGTTTGAGTTCCTGGTTCTCTCATTAGGACTGTTTCTTAGGCTTCACTGGCACAAGAAAAGGGTTTTGATAATCCAGGTAAATCCTGACAAAAGCAAAGCACGGGATCTATGAAAATCTAACCACTCAGAGGAGAACAACAGATAAAGGGCCAGGCCGACCTGACCCTGCAGGACAGGTAAGGCTGGTCTGGCAACAGGGGTAGAGGGGAAGTGCCCATCTCCTGCTAGAAGAGCTAGAGAAGACCCCTTCCGGAGAGACCACCAGGAGAGGAGAGCAGTAGGTGCTGATGATGAAGAATATTTTAATCAGCAGAGAAGGTCAAAATGACAAAGTTCCACGATCAGAGTAAACATATGGGATAAAAAATAAAAAATAAAGAAAAAAGATTTTTTTGAAAGGACTTTTTTTTAAAGGAATTTAAACAAAAGTCCTTTTAAAGAGACAGTTGGCTGTTTAAACCAATAGTACAACTCACTGAGAGAATCGCCACATTATTTCTTGGGGTAGAAAGGACCTGGAATGTAGAAAGACCTATTCTGCAGAGGAAAAAATAGAATCACTAACAGGCCTCATGCCTTGCACAGCCAGTGGCTAGAATCCCTGCCTCATGAGACCCTGTGCCAGAAGGCCGCTAGAACCATCTCAACTATGTTAGTCTTTCTTGGAAGCCAACAAGTGTTTGCCCAGTTAAGAGCACGGTAACAATCAGTCACGTTATGTTATAATGATTGTCGATATCTTTAAAAGCCTTGTCAAGTTCCTTTTTGAGTAACCCTCACCCCACCCTTAGAGAAATTTATCTGTGGTTCACCTCTTTGAAATACCTCATGGTTGTTCCACAATTACCATAGAGAAAAAAAACAAAACAAAACAAACAAAAAAAAAAGCTTTTTATTAACAAAGTGTTCAGAAGGGGGCGCCACTGTAAACAATGAGAGTTTTCGCTGCCGGGACAATTTTGTTGCAGAAACAGCTGAAAGCAATCAGGTCAGACAGAGCCAAGGGCTGGAGGGATTTTTAAAAGGACAAAAACCGAACCAAATCTAACCAAAACAAAAATCAAAACCAATGGCCAAGATTTCAAGTTTGCTACTAAAGGTATGACATTTTCCTAAGACATGCGAGTGATTTGATCACTTTCTTTATATATTTATATTTGAAGAAGAAGGAACTATTTGATGCAGCAAATCCACGTTGGTTAAAAACTACCAGATATGGGGGCTCCTGGGTGGCTCAGTGGTTTCGGCCTCTGCCTTCGGCTCAGGTCATGATTTCAGGGTCCTGGGATGGAGCCCCACATCGGGCTCTCTGCTCAGCGGGGAGCCTGCTTTCCCCCTCTCTCTCTGCCTCCCTCTCTACCTACTTGTGATCTGTCTGTCAAATGGGTAAATAAGATGTTTAAAAAAAGAATTACTAGATGTGAAATACATCGAGGGTATGGGAAGGAAAATGATTTCCCCTGATCTGACTAGGAAGTGGTTGAAGCCTGAATTAAAGTGCTATAAAAAGAGTAAAGACCTGGGAGATATATGGGGTAAAATCCCTATAAAAACAGCAATAATAACTGGCTGCTCTTTATTGACCAGATCCTGCGGTAGGCAAAGAAGAGCTGGTTTTAGCCAGAAGATGATCTCCGTTTGTCTTCATGATCTGGCATTTCCTGCAAGCCAGGCATGGGGCTCTGCACTAGAGCTGCAAATGCTGGGGGCCCTCATTGTCCCTTTTCTCTTCTCAGGGGGACAACGGGCATGTCCATGATGCAGTGTGACAGGCTTTACCACAGGGAGATAATAGACTGCCAAGGGTAGGTGGGAGCTGGGAAAAGCCACTTAGGAACAGATTTTCAGGGGAGGTGATAGACAAGGGCAAAGCGAAGAATGAGGATGAGTGTGTCAAGTTTCAAAGTGCCAGGAGGCAGCACAGTGCATTCGGGAAACTACAGCAAGTTCATGACAACCGACAGCTGATCTGGCAGCATCACCTGGGGATGGAGGCTGAGCCCCGGGGTTAACACTGGGGGTGAGATGGTTTGTATACTATGGCCAGGAGGTGAGGTACTACACTGTGAGGGCACAGGGAGCTACTGGAGGATTTCAAATATCAGAATCGTAACCATAATAGAGTATTTAATTGCATCCTAGCTTTCATCAAGTGTAAGATGCACTATAGTTTATGTTCGACTAAGAAAGAGAAATGCTGTCAGTTAAAGTAGGATATGTCATCAAGTGCAAGGTGAGTGCCACCTTAAGAGATATTAAAATGGGGGGGGGGGACAAATCTTAGAACAAGTAAATTGTGGTAGTAGAATAATTAAGAAAGATCCAACACTTGGATCAACTAAAGAGTGATTATTGCTTACCATGTGCCCCAAACTATATTAAGTCCTAGAACAAGAGACGTGCTCATCTTGATGCCCCGCAGCTGTTAGACCCAAGGTACAGAGGGCAGTAGCCAACGACCAGCAGGCCCCAAGTGTCATGTGCAGACTCTAAGAGCAACTGCCTTTGAAAGAGGAAACAGTTGAGAGTGGGCTTTCTGATGTAGAGAATTACTAGCTGGGAAAGTAGGACAATTGACACAGAATCGGAATTGATGCCCCTACATGACAGAGTTGGTGAAACTTCCCTTCTCAGAGATCTTGAGCCTCCTCTGAAATGAATTTTTCATTTTGGACAGAACATTCAGGATAAATATGATCTGTTTGAGTTCCTGGTTCTCTCATTAGGACTGTTTCTTAGGCTTCACTGGCACAAGAAAAGGGTTTTGATAATCCAGGTAAATCCTGACAAAAGCAAAGCACGGGATCTATGAAAATCTAACCACTCAGAGGAGAACAACAGATAAAGGGCCAGGCCGACCTGACCCTGCAGGACAGGTAAGGCTGGTCTGGCAACAGGGGTAGAGGGGAAGTGCCCATCTCCTGCTAGAAGAGCTAGAGAAGACCCCTTCCGGAGAGACCACCAGGAGAGGAGAGCAGTAGGTGCTGATGATGAAGAATATTTTAATCAGCAGAGAAGGTCAAAATGACAAAGTTCCACGATCAGAGTAAACATATGGGATAAAAAATAAAAAATAAAGAAAAAAGATTTTTTTGAAAGGACTTTTTTTTAAAGGAATTTAAACAAAAGTCCTTTTAAAGAGACAGTTGGCTGTTTAAACCAATAGTACAACTCACTGAGAGAATCGCCACATTATTTCTTGGGGTAGAAAGGACCTGGAATGTAGAAAGACCTATTCTGCAGAGGAAAAAATAGAATCACTAACAGGCCTCATGCCTTGCACAGCCAGTGGCTAGAATCCCTGCCTCATGAGACCCTGTGCCAGAAGGCCGCTAGAACCATCTCAACTATGTTAGTCTTTCTTGGAAGCCAACAAGTGTTTGCCCAGTTAAGAGCACGGTAACAATCAGTCACGTTATGTTATAATGATTGTCGATATCTTTAAAAGCCTTGTCAAGTTCCTTTTTGAGTAACCCTCACCCCACCCTTAGAGAAATTTATCTGTGGTTCACCTCTTTGAAATACCTCATGGTTGTTCCACAATTACCATAGAGAAAAAAACAAAACAAAACAAACAAACAAAAAAAAAGCTTTTTATTAACAAAGTGTTCAGAAGGGGGCGCCACTGTAAACAATGAGAGTTTTCGCTGCCGGGACAATTTTGTTGCAGAAACAGCTGAAAGCAATCAGGTCAGACAGAGCCAAGGGCTGGAGGGATTTTTAAAAGGACAAAAACCGAACCAAATCTAACCAAAACAAAAATCAAAACCAATGGCCAAGATTTCAAGTTTGCTACTAAAGGTATGACATTCTCCTAAGACATGCGAGTGATTTGATCACTTTCTTTATATATTTATATTTGAAGAAGAAGGAACTATTTGATGCAGCAAATCCACGTTGGTTAAAAACTACCAGATATGGGGGCTCCTGGGTGGCTCAGTGGTTTCGGCCTCTGCCTTCGGCTCAGGTCATGATTTCAGGGTCCTGGGATGGAGCCCCACATCGGGCTCTCTGCTCAGCGGGGAGCCTGCTTTCCCCCTCTCTCTCTGCCTCCCTCTCTACCTACTTGTGATCTGTCTGTCAAATGGGTAAATAAGATCTTTAAAAAAAGAATTACTAGATGTGAAATACATCGAGGGTATGGGAAGGAAAATGATTTCCCCTGATCTGACTAGGAAGTGGTTGAAGCCTGAATTAAAGTGCTATAAAAAGAGTAAAGACCTGGGAGATATATGGGGTAAAAATCCCTATAAAAACAGCAATAATAACTGGCTGCTCTTTATTGACCAGATCCTGCGGTAGGCAAAGAAGAGCTGGTTTTAGCCAGAAGATGATCTCCGTTTGTCTTCATGATCTGGCATTTCCTGCAAGCCAGGCATGGGGCTCTGCACTAGAGCTGCAAATGCTGGGGGCCCTCATTGTCCCTTTTCTCTTCTCAGGGGGACAACGGGCATGTCCATGATGCAGTGTGACAGGCTTTACCACAGGGAGATAATAGACTGCCAAGGGTAGGTGGGAGCTGGGAAAAGCCACTTAGGAACAGATTTTCAGGGGAGGTGATAGACAAGGGCAAAGCGAAGAATGAGGATGAGTGTGTCAAGTTTCAAAGTGCCAGGAGGCAGCACAGTGCATTCGGGAAACTACAGCAAGTTCATGACAACCGACAGCTGATCTGGCAGCATCACCTGGGGATGGAGGCTGAGCCCCGGGGTTAACACTGGGGGTGAGATGGTTTGTATACTATGGCCAGGAGGTGAGGTACTACACTGTGAGGGCACAGGGAGCTACTGGAGGATTTCAAATATCAGAATCGTAACCATAATAGAGTATTTAATTGCATCCTAGCTTTCATCAAGTGTAAGATGCACTATAGTTTATGTTCGACTAAGAAAGAGAAATGCTGTCAGTTAAAGTAGGATATGTCATCAAGTGCAAGGTGAGTGCCACCTTAAGAGATATTAAAATGGGGGGGGGGGACAAATCTTAGAACAAGTAAATTGTGGTAGTAGAATAATTAAGAAAGATCCAACACTTGGATCAACTAAAGAGTGATTATTGCTTACCATGTGCCCCAAACTATATTAAGTCCTAGAACAAGAGACGTGCTCATCTTGATGCCCCGCAGCTGTTAGACCCAAGGTACAGAGGGCAGTAGCCAACGACCAGCAGGCCCCAAGTGTCATGTGCAGACTCTAAGAGCAACTGCCTTTGAAAGAGGAAACAGTTGAGAGTGGGCTTTCTGATGTAGAGAATTACTAGCTGGGAAAGTAGGACAATTGACACAGAATCGGAATTGATGCCCCTACATGACAGAGTTGGTGAAACTTCCCTTCTCAGAGATCTTGAGCCTCCTCTGAAATGAATTTTTCATTTTGGACAGAACATTCAGGATAAATATGATCTGTTTGAGTTCCTGGTTCTCTCATTAGGACTGTTTCTTAGGCTTCACTGGCACAAGAAAAGGGTTTTGATAATCCAGGTAAATCCTGACAAAAGCAAAGCACGGGATCTATGAAAATCTAACCACTCAGAGGAGAACAACAGATAAAGGGCCAGGCCGACCTGACCCTGCAGGACAGGTAAGGCTGGTCTGGCAACAGGGGTAGAGGGGAAGTGCCCATCTCCTGCTAGAAGAGCTAGAGAAGACCCCTTCCGGAGAGACCACCAGGAGAGGAGAGCAGTAGGTGCTGATGATGAAGAATATTTTAATCAGCAGAGAAGGTCAAAATGACAAAGTTCCACGATCAGAGTAAACATATGGGATAAAAAATAAAAAATAAAGAAAAAAGATTTTTTTGAAAGGACTTTTTTTTAAAGGAATTTAAACAAAAGTCCTTTTAAAGAGACAGTTGGCTGTTTAAACCAATAGTACAACTCACTGAGAGAATCGCCACATTATTTCTTGGGGTAGAAAGGACCTGGAATGTAGAAAGACCTATTCTGCAGAGGAAAAAATAGAATCACTAACAGGCCTCATGCCTTGCACAGCCAGTGGCTAGAATCCCTGCCTCATGAGACCCTGTGCCAGAAGGCCGCTAGAACCATCTCAACTATGTTAGTCTTTCTTGGAAGCCAACAAGTGTTTGCCCAGTTAAGAGCACGGTAACAATCAGTCACGTTATGTTATAATGATTGTCGATATCTTTAAAAGCCTTGTCAAGTTCCTTTTTGAGTAACCCTCACCCCACCCTTAGAGAAATTTATCTGTGGTTCACCTCTTTGAAATACCTCATGGTTGTTCCACAATTACCATAGAGAAAAAAACAAAACAAAACAAACAAACAAAAAAAAAGCTTTTTATTAACAAAGTGTTCAGAAGGGGGCGCCACTGTAAACAATGAGAGTTTTCGCTGCCGGGACAATTTTGTTGCAGAAACAGCTGAAAGCAATCAGGTCAGACAGAGCCAAGGGCTGGAGGGATTTTTAAAAGGACAAAAACCGAACCAAATCTAACCAAAACAAAAATCAAAACCAATGGCCAAGATTTCAAGTTTGCTACTAAAGGTATGACATTCTCCTAAGACATGCGAGTGATTTGATCACTTTCTTTATATATTTATATTTGAAGAAGAAGGAACTATTTGATGCAGCAAATCCACGTTGGTTAAAAACTACCAGATATGGGGGCTCCTGGGTGGCTCAGTGGTTTCGGCCTCTGCCTTCGGCTCAGGTCATGATTTCAGGGTCCTGGGATGGAGCCCCACATCGGGCTCTCTGCTCAGCGGGGAGCCTGCTTTCCCCCTCTCTCTCTGCCTCCCTCTCTACCTACTTGTGATCTGTCTGTCAAATGGGTAAATAAGATCTTTAAAAAAAGAATTACTAGATGTGAAATACATCGAGGGTATGGGAAGGAAAATGATTTCCCCTGATCTGACTAGGAAGTGGTTGAAGCCTGAATTAAAGTGCTATAAAAAGAGTAAAGACCTGGGAGATATATGGGGTAAAAATCCCTATAAAAACAGCAATAATAACTGGCTGCTCTTTATTGACCAGATCCTGCGGTAGGCAAAGAAGAGCTGGTTTTAGCCAGAAGATGATCTCCGTTTGTCTTCATGATCTGGCATTTCCTGCAAGCCAGGCATGGGGCTCTGCACTAGAGCTGCAAATGCTGGGGGCCCTCATTGTCCCTTTTCTCTTCTCAGGGGGACAACGGGCATGTCCATGATGCAGTGTGACAGGCTTTACCACAGGGAGATAATAGACTGCCAAGGGTAGGTGGGAGCTGGGAAAAGCCACTTAGGAACAGATTTTCAGGGGAGGTGATAGACAAGGGCAAAGCGAAGAATGAGGATGAGTGTGTCAAGTTTCAAAGTGCCAGGAGGCAGCACAGTGCATTCGGGAAACTACAGCAAGTTCATGACAACCGACAGCTGATCTGGCAGCATCACCTGGGGATGGAGGCTGAGCCCCGGGGTTAACACTGGGGGTGAGATGGTTTGTATACTATGGCCAGGAGGTGAGGTACTACACTGTGAGGGCACAGGGAGCTACTGGAGGATTTCAAATATCAGAATCGTAACCATAATAGAGTATTTAATTGCATCCTAGCTTTCATCAAGTGTAAGATGCACTATAGTTTATGTTCGACTAAGAAAGAGAAATGCTGTCAGTTAAAGTAGGATATGTCATCAAGTGCAAGGTGAGTGCCACCTTAAGAGATATTAAAATGGGGGGGGGGACAAATCTTAGAACAAGTAAATTGTGGTAGTAGAATAATTAAGAAAGATCCAACACTTGGATCAACTAAAGAGTGATTATTGCTTACCATGTGCCCCAAACTATATTAAGTCCTAGAACAAGAGACGTGCTCATCTTGATGCCCCGCAGCTGTTAGACCCAAGGTACAGAGGGCAGTAGCCAACGACCAGCAGGCCCCAAGTGTCATGTGCAGACTCTAAGAGCAACTGCCTTTGAAAGAGGAAACAGTTGAGAGTGGGCTTTCTGATGTAGAGAATTACTAGCTGGGAAAGTAGGACAATTGACACAGAATCGGAATTGATGCCCCTACATGACAGAGTTGGTGAAACTTCCCTTCTCAGAGATCTTGAGCCTCCTCTGAAATGAATTTTTCATTTTGGACAGAACATTCAGGATAAATATGATCTGTTTGAGTTCCTGGTTCTCTCATTAGGACTGTTTCTTAGGCTTCACTGGCACAAGAAAAGGGTTTTGATAATCCAGGTAAATCCTGACAAAAGCAAAGCACGGGATCTATGAAAATCTAACCACTCAGAGGAGAACAACAGATAAAGGGCCAGGCCGACCTGACCCTGCAGGACAGGTAAGGCTGGTCTGGCAACAGGGGTAGAGGGGAAGTGCCCATCTCCTGCTAGAAGAGCTAGAGAAGACCCCTTCCGGAGAGACCACCAGGAGAGGAGAGCAGTAGTTGCTGATGATGAAGAATATTTTAATCAGCAGAGAAAGTCAAAATGACAAAGTTCCACGATCAGAGTAAACATATGGGATAAAAAATAAAAAATAAAGAAAAAAGATTTTTTTGAAAGGACTTTTTTTTAAAGGAATTTAAACAAAAGTCCTTTTAAAGAGACAGTTGGCTGTTTAAACCAATAGTACAACTCACTGAGAGAATCGCCACATTATTTCTTGGGGTAGAAAGGACCTGGAATGTAGAAAGACCTATTCTGCAGAGGAAAAAATAGAATCACTAACAGGCCTCATGCCTTGCACAGCCAGTGGCTAGAATCCCTGCCTCATGAGACCCTGTGCCAGAAGGCCGCTAGAACCATCTCAACTATGTTAGTCTTTCTTGGAAGCCAACAAGTGTTTGCCCAGTTAAGAGCACGGTAACAATCAGTCACGTTATGTTATAATGATTGTCGATATCTTTAAAAGCCTTGTCAAGTTCCTTTTTGAGTAACCCTCACCCCACCCTTAGAGAAATTTATCTGTGGTTCACCTCTTTGAAATACCTCATGGTTGTTCCACAATTACCATAGAGAAAAAAAACAAAACAAAACAAACAAAAAAAAAAGCTTTTTATTAACAAAGTGTTCAGAAGGGGGCGCCACTGTAAACAATGAGAGTTTTCGCTGCCGGGACAATTTTGTTGCAGAAACAGCTGAAAGCAATCAGGTCAGACAGAGCCAAGGGCTGGAGGGATTTTTAAAAGGACAAAAACCGAACCAAATCTAACCAAAACAAAAATCAAAACCAATGGCCAAGATTTCAAGTTTGCTACTAAAGGTATGACATTTTCCTAAGACATGCGAGTGATTTGATCACTTTCTTTATATATTTATATTTGAAGAAGAAGGAACTATTTGATGCAGCAAATCCACGTTGGTTAAAAACTACCAGATATGGGGGCTCCTGGGTGGCTCAGTGGTTTCGGCCACTGCCTTCGGCTCAGGTCATGATTTCAGGGTCCTGGGATGGAGCCCCACATCGGGCTCTCTGCTCAGCGGGGAGCCTGCTTTCCCCCTCTCTCTCTGCCTCCCTCTCTACCTACTTGTGATCTGTCTGTCAAATGGGTAAATAAGATGTTTAAAAAAAGAATTACTAGATGTGAAATACATCGAGGGTATGGGAAGGAAAATGATTTCCCCTGATCTGACTAGGAAGTGGTTGAAGCCTGAATTAAAGTGCTATAAAAAGAGTAAAGACCTGGGAGATATATGGGGTAAAAATCCCTATAAAAACAGCAATAATAACTGGCTGCTCTTTATTGACCAGATCCTGCGGTAGGCAAAGAAGAGCTGGTTTTAGCCAGAGGATGATCTCCGTTTGTCTTCATGATCTGGCATTTCCTGCAAGCCAGGCATGGGGCTCTGCACTAGAGCTGCAAATGCTGGGGGCCCTCATTGTCCCTTTTCTCTTCTCAGGGGGACAACGGGCATGTCCATGATGCAGTGTGACAGGCTTTACGACAGGGAGATAATAGACTGCCAAGGGTAGGTGGGAGCTGGGAAAAGACACTTAGGAACAGATTTTCAGGGGAGGTGATAGACAAGGGCAAAGCGAAGAATGAGGATGAGTGTGTCAAGTTTCAAAGTGCCAGGAGGCAGCACAGTGCATTCGGGAAACTACAGCAAGTTCATGACAACCGACAGCTGATCTGGCAGCATCACCTGGGGATGGAGGCTGAGCCCCGGGGTTAACACTGGGGGTGAGATGGTTTGTATACTATGGCCAGGAGGTGAGGTACTACACTGTGAGGGCACAGGGAGCTACTGGAGGATTTCAAATATCAGAATCGTAACCATAATAGAGTATTTAATTGCATCCTAGCTTTCATCAAGGGTAAGATGCACTATAGTTTATGTTCGACTAAGAAAGAGAAATGCTGTCAGTTAAAGTAGGATATGTCATCAAGTGCAAGGTGAGTGCCACCTTAAGAGATATTAAAATGGGGGGAGGGACAAATCTTAGAACAAGTAAATTGTGGTAGTAGAATAATTAAGAAAGATCCAACACTTGGATCAACTAAAGAGTGATTATTGCTTACCATGTGCCCCAAACTATATTAAGTCCTAGAACAAGAGACGTGCTCATCTTGATGCCCCGCAGCTGTTAGACCCAAGGTACAGAGGGCAGTAGCCAACGACCAGCAGGCCCCAAGTGTCATGTGCAGACTCTAAGAGCAACTGCCTTTGAAAGAGGAAACAGTTGAGAGTGGGCTTTCTGATGTAGAGAATTACTAGCTGGGAAAGTAGGACAATTGACACAGAATCGGAATTGATGCCCCTACATGACAGAGTTGGTGAAACTTCCCTTCTCAGAGATCTTGAGCCTCCTCTGAAATGAATTTTTCATTTTGGACAGAACATTCAGGATAAATATGATCTGTTTGAGTTCCTGGTTCTCTCATTAGGACTGTTTCTTAGGCTTCACTGGCACAAGAAAAGGGTTTTGATAATCCAGGTAAATCCTGACAAAAGCAAAGCACGGGATCTATGAAAATCTAACCACTCAGAGGAGAACAACAGATAAAGGGCCAGGCCGACCTGACCCTGCAGGACAGGTAAGGCTGGTCTGGCAACAGGGGTAGAGGGGAAGTGCCCATCTCCTGCTAGAAGAGCTAGAGAAGACCCCTTCCGGAGAGACCACCAGGAGAGGAGAGCAGTAGTTGCTGATGATGAAGAATATTTTAATCAGCAGAGAAAGTCAAAATGACAAAGTTCCACGATCAGAGTAAACATATGGGATAAAAAATAAAAAATAAAGAAAAAAGATTTTTTTGAAAGGACTTTTTTTTAAAGGAATTTAAACAAAAGTCCTTTTAAAGAGACAGTTGGCTGTTTAAACCAATAGTACAACTCACTGAGAGAATCGCCACATTATTTCTTGGGGTAGAAAGGACCTGGAATGTAGAAAGACCTATTCTGCAGAGGAAAAAATAGAATCACTAACAGGCCTCATGCCTTGCACAGCCGGTGGCTAGAATCCCTGCCTCATGAGACCCTGTGCCAGAAGGCCGCTAGAACCATCTCAACTATGTTAGTCTTTCTTGGAAGCCAACAAGTGTTTGCCCAGTTAAGAGCACGGTAACAATCAGTCACGTTATGTTATAATGATTGTCGATATCTTTAAAAGCCTTGTCAAGTTCCTTTTTGAGTAACCCTCACCCCACCCTTAGAGAAATTTATCTGTGGTTCACCTCTTTGAAATACCTCATGGTTGTTCCACAATTACCATAGAGAAAAAAAACAAAACAAAACAAACAAAAAAAAAAGCTTTTTATTAACAAAGTGTTCAGAAGGGGGCGCCACTGTAAACAATGAGAGTTTTCGCTGCCGGGACAATTTTGTTGCAGAAACAGCTGAAAGCAATCAGGTCAGACAGAGCCAAGGGCTGGAGGGATTTTTAAAAGGACAAAAACCGAACCAAATCTAACCAAAACAAAAATCAAAACCAATGGCCAAGATTTCAAGTTTGCTACTAAAGGTATGACATTTTCCTAAGACATGCGAGTGATTTGATCACTTTCTTTATATATTTATATTTGAAGAAGAAGGAACTATTTGATGCAGCAAATCCATGTTGGTTAAAAACTACCAGATATGGGGGCTCCTGGGTGGCTCAGTGGTTTCGGCCTCTGCCTTCGGCTCAGGTCATGATTTCAGGGTCCTGGGATGGAGCCCCACATCGGGCTCTCTGCTCAGCGGGGAGCCTGCTTTCCCCCTCTCTCTCTGCCTCCCTCTCTACCTACTTGTGATCTGTCTGTCAAATGGGTAAATAAGATCTTTAAAAAAAGAATTACTAGATGTGAAATACATCGAGGGTATGGGAAGGAAAATGATTTCCCCTGATCTGACTAGGAAGTGGTTGAAGCCTGAATTAAAGTGCTATAAAAAGAGTAAAGACCTGGGAGATATATGGGGTAAAAATCCCTATAAAAACAGCAATAATAACTGGCTGCTCTTTATTGACCAGATCCTGCGGTAGGCAAAGAAGAGCTGGTTTTAGCCAGAAGATGATCTCCGTTTGTCTTCATGATCTGGCATTTCCTGCAAGCCAGGCATGGGGCTCTGCACTAGAGCTGCAAATGCTGGGGGCCCTCATTGTCCCTTTTCTCTTCTCAGGGGGACAACGGGCATGTCCATGATGCAGTGTGACAGGCTTTACCACAGGGAGATAATAGACTGCCAAGGGTAGGTGGGAGCTGGGAAAAGCCACTTAGGAACAGATTTTCAGGGGAGGTGATAGACAAGGGCAAAGCGAAGAATGAGGATGAGTGTGTCAAGTTTCAAAGTGCCAGGAGGCAGCACAGTGCATTCGGGAAACTACAGCAAGTTCATGACAACCGACAGCTGATCTGGCAGCATCACCTGGGGATGGAGGCTGAGCCCCGGGGTTAACACTGGGGGTGAGATGGTTTGTATACTATGGCCAGGAGGTGAGGTACTACACTGTGAGGGCACAGGGAGCTACTGGAGGATTTCAAATATCAGAATCGTAACCATAATAGAGTATTTAATTGCATCCTAGCTTTCATCAAGGGTAAGATGCACTATAGTTTATGTTCGACTAAGAAAGAGAAATGCTGTCAGTTAAAGTAGGATATGTCATCAAGTGCAAGGTGAGTGCCACCTTAAGAGATATTAAAATGGGGGGGGGACAAATCTTAGAACAAGTAAATTGTGGTAGTAGAATAATTAAGAAAGATCCAACACTTGGATCAACTAAAGAGTGATTATTGCTTACCATGTGCCCCAAACTATATTAAGTCCTAGAACAAGAGACGTGCTCATCTTGATGCCCCGCAGCTGTTAGACCCAAGGTACAGAGGGCAGTAGCCAACGACCAGCAGGCCCCAAGTGTCATGTGCAGACTCTAAGAGCAACTGCCTTTGAAAGAGGAAACAGTTGAGAGTGGGCTTTCTGATGTAGAGAATTACTAGCTGGGAAAGTAGGACAATTGACACAGAATCGGAATTGATGCCCCTACATGACAGAGTTGGTGAAACTTCCCTTCTCAGAGATCTTGAGCCTCCTCTGAAATGAATTTTTCATTTTGGACAGAACATTCAGGATAAATATGATCTGTTTGAGTTCCTGGTTCTCTCATTAGGACTGTTTCTTAGGCTTCACTGGCACAAGAAAAGGGTTTTGATAATCCAGGTAAATCCTGACAAAAGCAAAGCACGGGATCTATGAAAATCTAACCACTCAGAGGAGAACAACAGATAAAGGGCCAGGCCGACCTGACCCTGCAGGACAGGTAAGGCTGGTCTGGCAACAGGGGTAGAGGGGAAGTGCCCATCTCCTGCTAGAAGAGCTAGAGAAGACCCCTTCCGGAGAGACCACCAGGAGAGGAGAGCAGTAGGTGCTGATGATGAAGAATATTTTAATCAGCAGAGAAGGTCAAAATGACAAAGTTCCACGATCAGAGTAAACATATGGGATAAAAAATAAAAAATAAAGAAAAAAGATTTTTTTGAAAGGACTTTTTTTTAAAGGAATTTAAACAAAAGTCCTTTTAAAGAGACAGTTGGCTGTTTAAACCAATAGTACAACTCACTGAGAGAATCGCCACATTATTTATTGGGGTAGAAAGGACCTGGAATGTAGAAAGACCTATTCTGCAGAGGAAAAAATAGAATCACTAACAGGCCTCATGCCTTGCACAGCCAGTGGCTAGAATCCCTGCCTCATGAGACCCTGTGCCAGAAGGCCGCTAGAACCATCTCAACTATGTTAGTCTTTCTTGGAAGCCAACAAGTGTTTGCCCAGTTAAGAGCACGGTAACAATCAGTCACGTTATGTTATAATGATTGTCGATATCTTTAAAAGCCTTGTCAAGTTCCTTTTTGAGTAACCCTCACCCCACCCTTAGAGAAATTTATCTGTGGTTCACCTCTTTGAAATACCTCATGGTTGTTCCACAATTACCATAGAGAAAAAAACAAAACTAAACAAACAAACAAAAAAAAAGCTTTTTATTAACAAAGTGTTCAGAAGGGGGCGCCACTGTAAACAATGAGAGTTTTCGCTGCCGGGACAATTTTGTTGCAGAAACAGCTGAAAGCAATCGGGTCAGACAGAGCCAAGGGCTGGAGGGATTTTTAAAAGGACAAAAACCGAACCAAATCTAACCAAAACAAAAATCAAAACCAATGGCCAAGATTTCAAGTTTGCTACTAAAGGTATGACATTCTCCTAAGACATGCGAGTGATTTGATCACTTTCTTTATATATTTATATTTGAAGAAGAAGGAACTATTTGATGCAGCAAATCCATGTTGGTTAAAAACTACCAGATATGGGGGCTCCTGGGTGGCTCAGTGGTTTCGGCCTCTGCCTTCGGCTCAGGTCATGATTTCAGGGTCCTGGGATGGAGCCCCACATCGGGCTCTCTGCTCAGCGGGGAGCCTGCTTTCCCCCTCTCTCTCTGCCTCCCTCTCTACCTACTTGTGATCTGTCTGTCAAATGGGTAAATAAGATCTTTAAAAAAAGAATTACTAGATGTGAAATACATCGAGGGTATGGGAAGGAAAATGATTTCACCTGATCTGACTAGGAAGTGGTTGAAGCCTGAATTAAAGTGCTATAAAAAGAGTAAAGACCTGGGAGATATATGGGGTAAAAATCCCTAGAAAAACAGCAATAATAACTGGCTGCTCTTTATTGACCAGATCCTGCGGTAGGCAAAGAAGAGCTGGTTTTAGCCAGAAGATGATCTCCGTTTGTCTTCATGATCTGGCATTTCCTGCAAGCCAGGCATGGGGCTCTGCACTAGAGCTGCAAATGCTGGGGGCCCTCATTGTCCCTTTTCTCTTCTCAGGGGGACAACGGGCATGTCCATGATGCAGTGTGACAGGCTTTACCACAGGGAGATAATAGACTGCCAAGGGTAGGTGGGAGCTGGGAAAAGCCACTTAGGAACAGATTTTCAGGGGAGGTGATAGACAAGGGCAAAGCGAAGAATGAGGATGAGTGTGTCAAGTTTCAAAGTGCCAGGAGGCAGCACAGTGCATTCGGGAAACTACAGCAAGTTCATGACAACCGACAGCTGATCTGGCAGCATCACCTGGGGATGGAGGCTGAGCCCCGGGGTTAACACTGGGGGTGAGATGGTTTGTATACTATGGCCAGGAGGTGAGGTACTACACTGTGAGGGCACAGGGAGCTACTGGAGGATTTCAAATATCAGAATCGTAACCATAATAGAGTATTTAATTGCATCCTAGCTTTCATCAAGGGTAAGATGCACTATAGTTTATGTTCGACTAAGAAAGAGAAATGCTGTCAGTTAAAGTAGGATATGTCATCAAGTGCAAGGTGAGTGCCACCTTAAGAGATATTAAAATGGGGGGGGGACAAATCTTAGAACAAGTAAATTGTGGTAGTAGAATAATTAAGAAAGATCCAACACTTGGATCAACTAAAGAGTGATTATTGCTTACCATGTGCCCCAAACTATATTAAGTCCTAGAACAAGAGACGTGCTCATCTTGATGCCCCGCAGCTGTTAGACCCAAGGTACAGAGGGCAGTAGCCAACGACCAGCAGGCCCCAAGTGTCATGTGCAGACTCTAAGAGCAACTGCCTTTGAAAGAGGAAACAGTTGAGAGTGGGCTTTCTGATGTAGAGAATTACTAGCTGGGAAAGTAGGACAATTGACACAGAATCGGAATTGATGCCCCTACATGACAGAGTTGGTGAAACTTCCCTTCTCAGAGATCTTGAGCCTCCTCTGAAATGAATTTTTCATTTTGGACAGAACATTCAGGATAAATATGATCTGTTTGAGTTCCTGGTTCTCTCATTAGGACTGTTTCTTAGGCTTCACTGGCACAAGAAAAGGGTTTTGATAATCCAGGTAAATCCTGACAAAAGCAAAGCACGGGATCTATGAAAATCTAACCACTCAGAGGAGAACAACAGATAAAGGGCCAGGCCGACCTGACCCTGCAGGACAGGTAAGGCTGGTCTGGCAACAGGGGTAGAGGGGAAGTGCCCATCTCCTGCTAGAAGAGCTAGAGAAGACCCCTTCCGGAGAGACCACCAGGAGAGGAGAGCAGTAGGTGCTGATGATGAAGAATATTTTAATCAGCAGAGAAGGTCAAAATGACAAAGTTCCACGATCAGAGTAAACATATGGGATAAAAAATAAAAAATAAAGAAAAAAGATTTTTTTGAAAGGACTTTTTTTTAAAGGAATTTAAACAAAAGTCCTTTTAAAGAGACAGTTGGCTGTTTAAACCAATAGTACAACTCACTGAGAGAATCGCCACATTATTTCTTGGGGTAGAAAGGACCTGGAATGTAGAAAGACCTATTCTGCAGAGGAAAAAATAGAATCACTAACAGGCCTCATGCCTTGCACAGCCAGTGGCTAGAATCCCTGCCTCATGAGACCCTGTGCCAGAAGGCCGCTAGAACCATCTCAACTATGTTAGTCTTTCTTGGAAGCCAACAAGTGTTTGCCCAGTTAAGAGCACGGTAACAATCAGTCACGTTATGTTATAATGATTGTCGATATCTTTAAAAGCCTTGTCAAGTTCCTTTTTGAGTAACCCTCACCCCACCCTTAGAGAAATTTATCTGTGGTTCACCTCTTTGAAATACCTCATGGTTGTTCCACAATTACCATAGAGAAAAAAACAAAACAAAACAAACAAACAAAAAAAAAGCTTTTTATTAACAAAGTGTTCAGAAGGGGGCGCCACTGTAAACAATGAGAGTTTTCGCTGCCGGGACAATTTTGTTGCAGAAACAGCTGAAAGCAATCGGGTCAGACAGAGCCAAGGGCTGGAGGGATTTTTAAAAGGACAAAAACCGAACCAAATCTAACCAAAACAAAAATCAAAACCAATGGCCAAGATTTCAAGTTTGCTACTAAAGGTATGACATTCTCCTAAGACATGCGAGTGATTTGATCACTTTCTTTATATATTTATATTTGAAGAAGAAGGAACTATTTGATGCAGCAAATCCACGTTGGTTAAAAACTACCAGATATGGGGGCTCCTGGGTGGCTCAGTGGTTTCGGCCTCTGCCTTCGGCTCAGGTCATGATTTCAGGGTCCTGGGATGGAGCCCCACATCGGGCTCTCTGCTCAGCGGGGAGCCTGCTTTCCCCCTCTCTCTCTGCCTCCCTCTCTACCTACTTGTGATCTGTCTGTCAAATGGGTAAATAAGATCTTTAAAAAAAGAATTACTAGATGTGAAATACATCGAGGGTATGGGAAGGAAAATGATTTCACCTGATCTGACTAGGAAGTGGTTGAAGCCTGAATTAAAGTGCTATAAAAAGAGTAAAGACCTGGGAGATATATGGGGTAAAAATCCCTAGAAAAACAGCAATAATAACTGGCTGCTCTTTATTGACCAGATCCTGCGGTAGGCAAAGAAGAGCTGGTTTTAGCCAGAGGATGATCTCCGTTTGTCTTCATGATCTGGCATTTCCTGCAAGCCAGGCATGGGGCTCTGCACTAGAGCTGCAAATGCTGGGGGCCCTCATTGTCCCTTTTCTCTTCTCAGGGGGACAACGGGCATGTCCATGATGCAGTGTGACAGGCTTTACCACAGGGAGATAATAGACTGCCAAGGGTAGGTGGGAGCTGGGAAAAGCCACTTAGGAACAGATTTTCAGGGGAGGTGATAGACAAGGGCAAAGCGAAGAATGAGGATGAGTGTGTCAAGTTTCAAAGTGCCAGGAGGCAGCACAGTGCATTCGGGAAACTACAGCAAGTTCATGACAACCGACAGCTGATCTGGCAGCATCACCTGGGGATGGAGGCTGAGCCCCGGGGTTAACACTGGGGGTGAGATGGTTTGTATACTATGGCCAGGAGGTGAGGTACTACACTGTGAGGGCACAGGGAGCTACTGGAGGATTTCAAATATCAGAATCGTAACCATAATAGAGTATTTAATTGCATCCTAGCTTTCATCAAGGGTAAGATGCACTATAGTTTATGTTCGACTAAGAAAGAGAAATGCTGTCAGTTAAAGTAGGATATGTCATCAAGTGCAAGGTGAGTGCCACCTTAAGAGATATTAAAATGGGGGGGGGGACAAATCTTAGAACAAGTAAATTGTGGTAGTAGAATAATTAAGAAAGATCCAACACTTGGATCAACTAAAGAGTGATTATTGCTTACCATGTGCCCCAAACTATATTAAGTCCTAGAACAAGAGACGTGCTCATCTTGATGCCCCGCAGCTGTTAGACCCAAGGTACAGAGGGCAGTAGCCAACGACCAGCAGGCCCCAAGTGTCATGTGCAGACTCTAAGAGCAACTGCCTTTGAAAGAGGAAACAGTTGAGAGTGGGCTTTCTGATGTAGAGAATTACTAGCTGGGAAAGTAGGACAATTGACACAGAATCGGAATTGATGCCCCTACATGACAGAGTTGGTGAAACTTCCCTTCTCAGAGATCTTGAGCCTCCTCTGAAATGAATTTTTCATTTTGGACAGAACATTCAGGATAAATATGATCTGTTTGAGTTCCTGGTTCTCTCATTAGGACTGTTTCTTAGGCTTCACTGGCACAAGAAAAGGGTTTTGATAATCCAGGTAAATCCTGACAAAAGCAAAGCACGGGATCTATGAAAATCTAACCACTCAGAGGAGAACAACAGATAAAGGGCCAGGCCGACCTGACCCTGCAGGACAGGTAAGGCTGGTCTGGCAACAGGGGTAGAGGGGAAGTGCCCATCTCCTGCTAGAAGAGCTAGAGAAGACCCCTTCCGGAGAGACCACCAGGAGATGAGAGCAGTAGGTGCTGATGATGAAGAATATTTTAATCAGCAGAGAAGGTCAAAATGACAAAGTTCCACGATCAGAGTAAACATATGGGATAAAAAATAAAAAATAAAGAAAAAAGATTTTTTTGAAAGGACTTTTTTTTAAAGGAATTTAAACAAAAGTCCTTTTAAAGAGACAGTTGGCTGTTTAAACCAATAGTACAACTCACTGAGAGAATCGCCACATTATTTCTTGGGGTAGAAAGGACCTGGAATGTAGAAAGACCTATTCTGCAGAGGAAAAAATAGAATCACTAACAGGCCTCATGCCTTGCACAGCCAGTGGCTAGAATCCCTGCCTCATGAGACCCTGTGCCAGAAGGCCGCTAGAACCATCTCAACTATGTTAGTCTTTCTTGGAAGCCAACAAGTGTTTGCCCAGTTAAGAGCACGGTAACAATCAGTCACGTTATGTTATAATGATTGTCGATATCTTTAAAAGCCTTGTCAAGTTCCTTTTTGAGTAACCCTCACCCCACCCTTAGAGAAATTAATCTGTGGTTCACCTCTTTGAAATACCTCATGGTTGTTCCACAATTACCATAGAGAAAAAAACAAAACAAAACAAACAAACAAAAAAAAGCTTTTTATTAACAAAGTCTTCAGAAGGGGGCGCCACTGTAAACAATGAGAGTTTTCGCTGCCGGGACAATTTTGTTGCAGAAACAGCTGAAAGCAATCGGGTCAGACAGAGCCAAGGGCTGGAGGGATTTTTAAAAGGACAAAAACCGAACCAAATCTAACCAAAACAAAAATCAAAACCAATGGCCAAGATTTCAAGTTTGCTACTAAAGGTATGACATTCTCCTAAGACATGCGAGTGATTTGATCACTTTCTTTATATATTTATATTTGAAGAAGAAGGAACTATTTGATGCAGCAAATCCACGTTGGTTAAAAACTACCAGATATGGGGGCTCCTGGGTGGCTCAGTGGTTTCGGCCTCTGCCTTCGGCTCAGGTCATGATTTCAGGGTCCAGGGATGGAGCCCCACATCGGGCTCTCTGCTCAGCGGGGAGCCTGCTTTCCCCCTCTCTCTCTGCCTCCCTCTCTACCTACTTGTGATCTGTCTGTCAAATGGGTAAATAAGATCTTTAAAAAAAGAATTACTAGATGTGAAATACATCGAGGGTATGGGAAGGAAAATGATTTCCCCTGATCTGACTAGGAAGTGGTTGAAGCCTGAATTAAAGTGCTATAAAAAGAGAAAAGACCTGGGAGATATATGGGGTAAAAATCCCTATAAAAACAGCAATAATAACTGGCTGCTCTTTATTGACCAGATCCTGCGGTAGGCAAAGAAGAGCTGGTTTTAGCCAGAAGATGATCTCCGTTTGTCTTCATGATCTGGCATTTCCTGCAAGCCAGGCATGGGGCTCTGCACTAGAGCTGCAAATGCTGGGGGCCCTCATTGTCCCTTTTCTCTTCTCAGGGGGACAACGGGCATGTCCATGATGCAGTGTGACAGGCTTTACCACAGGGAGATAATAGACTGCCAAGGGTAGGTGGGAGCTGGGAAAAGCCACTTAGGAACAGATTTTCAGGGGAGGTGATAGACAAGGGCAAAGCGAAGAATGAGGATGAGTGTGTCAAGTTTCAAAGTGCCAGGAGGCAGCACAGTGCATTCGGGAAACTACAGCAAGTTCATGACAACCGACAGCTGATCTGGCAGCATCACCTGGGGATGGAGGCTGAGCCCCGGGGTTAACACTGGGGGTGAGATGGTTTGTATACTATGGCCAGGAGGTGAGGTACTACACTGTGAGGGCACAGGGAGCTACTGGAGGATTTCAAATATCAGAATCGTAACCATAATAGAGTATTTAATTGCATCCTAGCTTTCATCAAGGGTAAGATGCACTATAGTTTATGTTCGACTAAGAAAGAGAAATGCTGTCAGTTAAAGTAGGATATGTCATCAAGTGCAAGGTGAGTGCCACCTTAAGAGATATTAAAATGGGGGGGGGGGGACAAATCTTAGAACAAGTAAATTGTGGTAGTAGAATAATTAAGAAAGATCCAACACTTGGATCAACTAAAGAGTGATTATTGCTTACCATGTGCCCCAAACTATATTAAGTCCTAGAACAAGAGACGTGCTCATCTTGATGCCCCGCAGCTGTTAGACCCAAGGTACAGAGGGCAGTAGCCAACGACCAGCAGGCCCCAAGTGTCATGTGCAGACTCTAAGAGCAACTGCCTTTGAAAGAGGAAACAGTTGAGAGTGGGCTTTCTGATGTAGAGAATTACTAGCTGGGAAAGTAGGACAATTGACACAGAATCGGAATTGATGCCCCTACATGACAGAGTTGGTGAAACTTCCCTTCTCAGAGATCTTGAGCCTCCTCTGAAATGAATTTTTCATTTTGGACAGAACATTCAGGATAAATATGATCTGTTTGAGTTCCTGGTTCTCTCATTAGGACTGTTTCTTAGGCTTCACTGGCACAAGAAAAGGGTTTTGATAATCCAGGTAAATCCTGACAAAAGCAAAGCACGGGATCTATGAAAATCTAACCACTCAGAGGAGAACAACAGATAAAGGGCCAGGCCGACCTGACCCTGCAGGACAGGTAAGGCTGGTCTGGCAACAGGGGTAGAGGGGAAGTGCCCATCTCCTGCTAGAAGAGCTAGAGAAGACCCCTTCCGGAGAGACCACCAGGAGAGGAGAGCAGTAGGTGCTGATGATGAAGAATATTTTAATCAGCAGAGAAGGTCAAAATGACAAAGTTCCACGATCAGAGTAAACATATGGGATAAAAAATAAAAAATAAAGAAAAAAGATTTTTTTGAAAGGACTTTTTTTTAAAGGAATTTAAACAAAAGTCCTTTTAAAGAGACAGTTGGCTGTTTAAACCAATAGTACAACTCACTGAGAGAATCGCCACATTATTTCTTGGGGTAGAAAGGACCTGGAATGTAGAAAGACCTATTCTGCAGAGGAAAAAATAGAATCACTAACAGGCCTCATGCCTTGCACAGCCAGTGGCTAGAATCCCTGCCTCATGAGACCCTGTGCCAGAAGGCCGCTAGAACCATCTCAACTATGTTAGTCTTTCTTGGAAGCCAACAAGTGTTTGCCCAGTTAAGAGCACGGTAACAATCAGTCACGTTATGTTATAATGATTGTCGATATCTTTAAAAGCCTTGTCAAGTTCCTTTTTGAGTAACCCTCACCCCACCCTTAGAGAAATTTATCTGTGGTTCACCTCTTTGAAATACCTCATGGTTGTTCCACAATTACCATAGAGAAAAAAACAAAACAAAACAAACAAACAAAAAAAAAGCTTTTTATTAACAAAGTGTTCAGAAGGGGGCGCCACTGTAAACAATGAGAGTTTTCGCTGCCGGGACAATTTTGTTGCAGAAACAGCTGAAAGCAATCGGGTCAGACAGAGCCAAGGGCTGGAGGGATTTTTAAAAGGACAAAAACCGAACCAAATCTAACCAAAACAAAAATCAAAACCAATGGCCAAGATTTCAAGTTTGCTACTAAAGGTATGACATTCTCCTAAGACATGCGAGTGATTTGATCACTTTCTTTATATATTTATATTTGAAGAAGAAGGAACTATTTGATGCAGCAAATCCACGTTGGTTAAAAACTACCAGATATGGGGGCTCCTGGGTGGCTCAGTGGTTTCGGCCTCTGCCTTCGGCTCAGGTCATGATTTCAGGGTCCTGGGATGGAGCCCCACATCGGGCTCTCTGCTCAGCGGGGAGCCTGCTTTCCCCCTCTCTCTCTGCCTCCCTCTCTACCTACTTGTGATCTGTCTGTCAAATGGGTAAATAAGATCTTTAAAAAAAGAATTACTAGATGTGAAATACATCGAGGGTATGGGAAGGAAAATGATTTCACCTGATCTGACTAGGAAGTGGTTGAAGCCTGAATTAAAGTGCTATAAAAAGAGTAAAGACCTGGGAGATATATGGGGTAAAAATCCCTAGAAAAACAGCAATAATAACTGGCTGCTCTTTATTGACCAGATCCTGCGGTAGGCAAAGAAGAGCTGGTTTTAGCCAGAGGATGATCTCCGTTTGTCTTCATGATCTGGCATTTCCTGCAAGCCAGGCATGGGGCTCTGCACTAGAGCTGCAAATGCTGGGGGCCCTCATTGTCCCTTTTCTCTTCTCAGGGGGACAACGGGCATGTCCATGATGCAGTGTGACAGGCTTTACCACAGGGAGATAATAGACTGCCAAGGGTAGGTGGGAGCTGGGAAAAGACACTTAGAAACAGATTTTCAGGGGAGGTGATAGACAAGGGCAAAGCGAAGAATGAGGATGAGTGTGTCAAGTTTCAAAGTGCCAGGAGGCAGCACAGTGCATTCGGGAAACTACAGCAAGTTCATGACAACCGACAGCTGATCTGGCAGCATCACCTGGGGATGGAGGCTGAGCCCCGGGGTTAACACTGGGGGTGAGATGGTTTGTATACTATGGCCAGGAGGTGAGGTACTACACTGTGAGGGCACAGGGAGCTACTGGAGGATTTCAAATATCAGAATCGTAACCATAATAGAGTATTTAATTGCATCCTAGCTTTCATCAAGGGTAAGATGCACTATAGTTTATGTTCGACTAAGAAAGAGAAATGCTGTCAGTTAAAGTAGGATATGTCATCAAGTGCAAGGTGAGTGCCACCTTAAGAGATATTAAAATGGGGGGGGGGACAAATCTTAGAACAAGTAAATTGTGGTAGTAGAATAATTAAGAAAGATCCAACACTTGGATCAACTAAAGAGTGATTATTGCTTACCATGTGCCCCAAACTATATTAAGTCCTAGAACAAGAGACGTGCTCATCTTGATGCCCCGCAGCTGTTAGACCCAAGGTACAGAGGGCAGTAGCCAACGACCAGCAGGCCCCAAGTGTCATGTGCAGACTCTAAGAGCAACTGCCTTTGAAAGAGGAAACAGTTGAGAGTGGGCTTTCTGATGTAGAGAATTACTAGCTGGGAAAGTAGGACAATTGACACAGAATCGGAATTGATGCCCCTACATGACAGAGTTGGTGAAACTTCCCTTCTCAGAGATCTTGAGCCTCCTCTGAAATGAATTTTTCATTTTGGACAGAACATTCAGGATAAATATGATCTGTTTGAGTTCCTGGTTCTCTCATTAGGACTGTTTCTTAGGCTTCACTGGCACAAGAAAAGGGTTTTGATAATCCAGGTAAATCCTGACAAAAGCAAAGCACGGGATCTATGAAAATCTAACCACTCAGAGGAGAACAACAGATAAAGGGCCAGGCCGACCTGACCCTGCAGGACAGGTAAGGCTGGTCTGGCAACAGGGGTAGAGGGGAAGTGCCCATCTCCTGCTAGAAGAGCTAGAGAAGACCCCTTCCGGAGAGACCACCAGGAGATGAGAGCAGTAGGTGCTGATGATGAAGAATATTTTAATCAGCAGAGAAGGTCAAAATGACAAAGTTCCACGATCAGAGTAAACATATGGGATAAAAAATAAAAAATAAAGAAAAAAGATTTTTTTGAAAGGACTTTTTTTTAAAGGAATTTAAACAAAAGTCCTTTTAAAGAGACAGTTGGCTGTTTAAACCAATAGTACAACTCACTGAGAGAATCGCCACATTATTTCTTGGGGTAGAAAGGACCTGGAATGTAGAAAGACCTATTCTGCAGAGGAAAAAATAGAATCACTAACAGGCCTCATGCCTTGCACAGCCAGTGGCTAGAATCCCTGCCTCATGAGACCCTGTGCCAGAAGGCCGCTAGAACCATCTCAACTATGTTAGTCTTTCTTGGAAGCCAACAAGTGTTTGCCCAGTTAAGAGCACGGTAACAATCAGTCACGTTATGTTATAATGATTGTCGATATCTTTAAAAGCCTTGTCAAGTTCCTTTTTGAGTAACCCTCACCCCACCCTTAGAGAAATTTATCTGTGGTTCACCTCTTTGAAATACCTCATGGTTGTTCCACAATTACCATAGAGAAAAAAACAAAACAAAACAAACAAACAAAAAAAAGCTTTTTATTAACAAAGTGTTCAGAAGGGGGCGCCACTGTAAACAATGAGAGTTTTCGCTGCCGGGACAATTTTGTTGCAGAAACAGCTGAAAGCAATCGGGTCAGACAGAGCCAAGGGCTGGAGGGATTTTTAAAAGGACAAAAACCGAACCAAATCTAACCAAAACAAAAATCAAAACCAATGGCCAAGATTTCAAGTTTGCTACTAAAGGTATGACATTCTCCTAAGACATGCGAGTGATTTGATCACTTTCTTTATATATTTATATTTGAAGAAGAAGGAACTATTTGATGCAGCAAATCCACGTTGGTTAAAAACTACCAGATATGGGGGCTCCTGGGTGGCTCAGTGGTTTCGGCCTCTGCCTTCGGCTCAGGTCATGATTTCAGGGTCCTGGGATGGAGCCCCACATCGGGCTCTCTGCTCAGCGGGGAGCCTGCTTTCCCCCTCTCTCTCTGCCTCCCTCTCTACCTACTTGTGATCTGTCTGTCAAATGGGTAAATAAGATCTTTAAAAAAAGAATTACTAGATGTGAAATACATCGAGGGTATGGGAAGGAAAATGATTTCACCTGATCTGACTAGGAAGTGGTTGAAGCCTGAATTAAAGTGCTATAAAAAGAGTAAAGACCTGGGAGATATATGGGGTAAAAATCCCTAGAAAAACAGCAATAATAACTGGCTGCTCTTTATTGACCAGATCCTGCGGTAGGCAAAGAAGAGCTGGTTTTAGCCAGAGGATGATCTCCGTTTGTCTTCATGATCTGGCATTTCCTGCAAGCCAGGCATGGGGCTCTGCACTAGAGCTGCAAATGCTGGGGGCCCTCATTGTCCCTTTTCTCTTCTCAGGGGGACAACGGGCATGTCCATGATGCAGTGTGACAGGCTTTACCACAGGGAGATAATAGACTGCCAAGGGTAGGTGGGAGCTGGGAAAAGCCACTTAGGAACAGATTTTCAGGGGAGGTGATAGACAAGGGCAAAGCGAAGAATGAGGATGAGTGTGTCAAGTTTCAAAGTGCCAGGAGGCAGCACAGTGCATTCGGGAAACTACAGCAAGTTCATGACAACCGACAGCTGATCTGGCAGCATCACCTGGGGATGGAGGCTGAGCCCCGGGGTTAACACTGGGGGTGAGATGGTTTGTATACTATGGCCAGGAGGTGAGGTACTACACTGTGAGGGCACAGGGAGCTACTGGAGGATTTCAAATATCAGAATCGTAACCATAATAGAGTATTTAATTGCATCCTAGCTTTCATCAAGTGTAAGATGCACTATAGTTTATGTTCGACTAAGAAAGAGAAATGCTGTCAGTTAAAGTAGGATATGTCATCAAGTGCAAGGTGAGTGCCACCTTAAGAGATATTAAAATGGGGGGGGGGGGACAAATCTTAGAACAAGTAAATTGTGGTAGTAGAATAATTAAGAAAGATCCAACACTTGGATCAACTAAAGAAGTGATTATTGCTTACCATGTGCCCCAAACTATATTAAGTCCTAGAACAAGAGACGTGCTCATCTTGATGCCCCGCAGCTGTTAAACCCAAGGTACAGAGGGCAGTAGCCAACGACCAGCAGGCCCCAAGTGTCATGTGCAGACTCTAAGAGCAACTGCCTTTGAAAGAGGAAACAGTTGAGAGTGGGCTTTCTGATGTAGAGAATTACTAGCTGGGAAAGTAGGACAATTGACACAGAATCGGAATTGATGCCCCTACATGACAGAGTTGGTGAAACTTCCCTTCTCAGAGATCTTGAGCCTCCTCTGAAATGAATTTTTCATTTTGGACAGAACATTCAGGATAAATATGATCTGTTTGAGTTCCTGGTTCTCTCATTAGGACTGTTTCTTAGGCTTCACTGGCACAAGAAAAGGGTTTTGATAATCCAGGTAAATCCTGACAAAAGCAAAGCACGGGATCTATGAAAATCTAACCACTCAGAGGAGAACAACAGATAAAGGGCCAGGCCGACCTGACCCTGCAGGACAGGTAAGGCTGGTCTGGCAACAGGGGTAGAGGGGAAGTGCCCATCTCCTGCTAGAAGAGCTAGAGAAGACCCCTTCCGGAGAGACCACCAGGAGAGGAGAGCAGTAGGTGCTGATGATGAAGAATATTTTAATCAGCAGAGAAGGTCAAAATGACAAAGTTCCACGATCAGAGTAAACATATGGGATAAAAAATAAAAAATAAAGAAAAAAGATTTTTTTGAAAGGACTTTTTTTTAAAGGAATTTAAACAAAAGTCCTTTTAAAGAGACAGTTGGCTGTTTAAACCAATAGTACAACTCACTGAGAGAATCGCCACATTATTTCTTGGGGTAGAAAGGACCTGGAATGTAGAAAGACCTATTCTGCAGAGGAAAAAATAGAATCACTAACAGGCCTCATGCCTTGCACAGCCAGTGGCTAGAATCCCTGCCTCATGAGACCCTGTGCCAGAAGGCCGCTAGAACCATCTCAACTATGTTAGTCTTTCTTGGAAGCCAACAAGTGTTTGCCCAGTTAAGAGCACGGTAACAATCAGTCACGTTATGTTATAATGATTGTCGATATCTTTAAAAGCCTTGTCAAGTTCCTTTTTGAGTAACCCTCACCCCACCCTTAGAGAAATTTATCTGTGGTTCACCTCTTTGAAATACCTCATGGTTGTTCCACAATTACCATAGAGAAAAAAACAAAACAAAACAAACAAACAAAAAAAAGCTTTTTATTAACAAAGTGTTCAGAAGGGGGCGCCACTGTAAACAATGAGAGTTTTCGCTGCCGGGACAATTTTGTTGCAGAAACAGCTGAAAGCAATCGGGTCAGACAGAGCCAAGGGCTGGAGGGATTTTTAAAAGGACAAAAACCGAACCAAATCTAACCAAAACAAAAATCAAAACCAATGGCCAAGATTTCAAGTTTGCTACTAAAGGTATGACATTCTCCTAAGACATGCGAGTGATTTGATCACTTTCTTTATATATTTATATTTGAAGAAGAAGGAACTATTTGATGCAGCAAATCCACGTTGGTTAAAAACTACCAGATATGGGGGCTCCTGGGTGGCTCAGTGGTTTCGGCCTCTGCCTTCGGCTCAGGTCATGATTTCAGGGTCCTGGGATGGAGCCCCACATCGGGCTCTCTGCTCAGCGGGGAGCCTGCTTTCCCCCTCTCTCTCTGCCTCCCTCTCTACCTACTTGTGATCTGTCTGTCAAATGGGTAAATAAGATCTTTAAAAAAAGAATTACTAGATGTGAAATACATCGAGGGTATGGGAAGGAAAATGATTTCACCTGATCTGACTAGGAAGTGGTTGAAGCCTGAATTAAAGTGCTATAAAAAGAGTAAAGACCTGGGAGATATATGGGGTAAAAATCCCTAGAAAAACAGCAATAATAACTGGCTGCTCTTTATTGACCAGATCCTGCGGTAGGCAAAGAAGAGCTGGTTTTAGCCAGAGGATGATCTCCGTTTGTCTTCATGATCTGGCATTTCCTGCAAGCCAGGCATGGGGCTCTGCACTAGAGCTGCAAATGCTGGGGGCCCTCATTGTCCCTTTTCTCTTCTCAGGGGGACAACGGGCATGTCCATGATGCAGTGTGACAGGCTTTACCACAGGGAGATAATAGACTGCCAAGGGTAGGTGGGAGCTGGGAAAAGCCACTTAGGAACAGATTTTCAGGGGAGGTGATAGACAAGGGCAAAGCGAAGAATGAGGATGAGTGTGTCAAGTTTCAAAGTGCCAGGAGGCAGCACAGTGCATTCGGGAAACTACAGCAAGTTCATGACAACCGACAGCTGATCTGGCAGCATCACCTGGGGATGGAGGCTGAGCCCCGGGGTTAACACTGGGGGTGAGATGGTTTGTATACTATGGCCAGGAGGTGAGGTACTACACTGTGAGGGCACAGGGAGCTACTGGAGGATTTCAAATATCAGAATCGTAACCATAATAGAGTATTTAATTGCATCCTAGCTTTCATCAAGGGTAAGATGCACTATAGTTTATGTTCGACTAAGAAAGAGAAATGCTGTCAGTTAAAGTAGGATATGTCATCAAGTGCAAGGTGAGTGCCACCTTAAGAGATATTAAAATGGGGGGGGGGACAAATCTTAGAACAAGTAAATTGTGGTAGTAGAATAATTAAGAAAGATCCAACACTTGGATCAACTAAAGAGTGATTATTGCTTACCATGTGCCCCAAACTATATTAAGTCCTAGAACAAGAGACGTGCTCATCTTGATGCCCCGCAGCTGTTAGACCCAAGGTACAGAGGGCAGTAGCCAACGACCAGCAGGCCCCAAGTGTCATGTGCAGACTCTAAGAGCAACTGCCTTTGAAAGAGGAAACAGTTGAGAGTGGGCTTTCTGATGTAGAGAATTACTAGCTGGGAAAGTAGGACAATTGACACAGAATCGGAATTGATGCCCCTACATGACAGAGTTGGTGAAACTTCCCTTCTCAGAGATCTTGAGCCTCCTCTGAAATGAATTTTTCATTTTGGACAGAACATTCAGGATAAATATGATCTGTTTGAGTTCCTGGTTCTCTCATTAGGACTGTTTCTTAGGCTTCACTGGCACAAGAAAAGGGTTTTGATAATCCAGGTAAATCCTGACAAAAGCAAAGCACGGGATCTATGAAAATCTAACCACTCAGAGGAGAACAACAGATAAAGGGCCAGGCCGACCTGACCCTGCAGGACAGGTAAGGCTGGTCTGGCAACAGGGGTAGAGGGGAAGTGCCCATCTCCTGCTAGAAGAGCTAGAGAAGACCCCTTCCGGAGAGACCACCAGGAGAGGAGAGCAGTAGGTGCTGATGATGAAGAATATTTTAATCAGCAGAGAAGGTCAAAATGACAAAGTTCCACGATCAGAGTAAACATATGGGATAAAAAATAAAAAATAAAGAAAAAAGATTTTTTTGAAAGGACTTTTTTTTAAAGGAATTTAAACAAAAGTCCTTTTAAAGAGACAGTTGGCTGTTTAAACCAATAGTACAACTCACTGAGAGAATCGCCACATTATTTCTTGGGGTAGAAAGGACCTGGAATGTAGAAAGACCTATTCTGCAGAGGAAAAAATAGAATCACTAACAGGCCTCATGCCTTGCACAGCCAGTGGCTAGAATCCCTGCCTCATGAGACCCTGTGCCAGAAGGCCGCTAGAACCATCTCAACTATGTTAGTCTTTCTTGGAAGCCAACAAGTGTTTGCCCAGTTAAGAGGACGGTAACAATCAGTCACGTTATGTTATAATGATTGTCGATATCTTTAAAAGCCTTGTCAAGTTCCTTTTTGAGTAACCCTCACCCCACCCTTAGAGAAATTTATCTGTGGTTCACCTCTTTGAAATACCTCATGGTTGTTCCACAATTACCATAGAGAAAAAAACAAAACAAAACAAACAAACAAAAAAAAGCTTTTTATTAACAAAGTGTTCAGAAGGGGGCGCCACTGTAAACAATGAGAGTTTTCGCTGCCGGGACAATTTTGTTGCAGAAACAGCTGAAAGCAATCGGGTCAGACAGAGCCAAGGGCTGGAGGGATTTTTAAAAGGACAAAAACCGAACCAAATCTAACCAAAACAAAAATCAAAACCAATGGCCAAGATTTCAAGTTTGCTACTAAAGGTATGACATTCTCCTAAGACA
This sequence comes from Mustela nivalis, assembly GCF_964662115.1. NCBI lineage: Eukaryota > Metazoa > Chordata > Mammalia > Carnivora > Mustelidae > Mustela > Mustela nivalis. The sequence goes on from NW_028135521.1 coordinate 99,376, forward strand.
TGCGAGTGATTTGATCACTTTCTTTATATATTTATATTTGAAGAAGAAGGAACTATTTGATGCAGCAAATCCACGTTGGTTAAAAACTACCAGATATGGGGGCTCCTGGGTGGCTCAGTGGTTTCGGCCTCTGCCTTCGGCTCAGGTCATGATTTCAGGGTCCTGGGATGGAGCCCCACATCGGGCTCTCTGCTCAGCGGGGAGCCTGCTTTCCCCCTCTCTCTCTGCCTCCCTCTCTACCTACTTGTGATCTGTCTGTCAAATGGGTAAATAAGATCTTTAAAAAAAGAATTACTAGATGTGAAATACATCGAGGGTATGGGAAGGAAAATGATTTCACCTGATCTGACTAGGAAGTGGTTGAAGCCTGAATTAAAGTGCTATAAAAAGAGTAAAGACCTGGGAGATATATGGGGTAAAAATCCCTAGAAAAACAGCAATAATAACTGGCTGCTCTTTATTGACCAGATCCTGCGGTAGGCAAAGAAGAGCTGGTTTTAGCCAGAGGATGATCTCCGTTTGTCTTCATGATCTGGCATTTCCTGCAAGCCAGGCATGGGGCTCTGCACTAGAGCTGCAAATGCTGGGGGCCCTCATTGTCCCTTTTCTCTTCTCAGGGGGACAACGGGCATGTCCATGATGCAGTGTGACAGGCTTTACCACAGGGAGATAATAGACTGCCAAGGGTAGGTGGGAGCTGGGAAAAGCCACTTAGGAACAGATTTTCAGGGGAGGTGATAGACAAGGGCAAAGCGAAGAATGAGGATGAGTGTGTCAAGTTTCAAAGTGCCAGGAGGCAGCACAGTGCATTCGGGAAACTACAGCAAGTTCATGACAACCGACAGCTGATCTGGCAGCATCACCTGGGGATGGAGGCTGAGCCCCGGGGTTAACACTGGGGGTGAGATGGTTTGTATACTATGGCCAGGAGGTGAGGTACTACACTGTGAGGGCACAGGGAGCTACTGGAGGATTTCAAATATCAGAATCGTAACCATAATAGAGTATTTAATTGCATCCTAGCTTTCATCAAGGGTAAGATGCACTATAGTTTATGTTCGACTAAGAAAGAGAAATGCTGTCAGTTAAAGTAGGATATGTCATCAAGTGCAAGGTGAGTGCCACCTTAAGAGATATTAAAATGGGGGGGGGGACAAATCTTAGAACAAGTAAATTGTGGTAGTAGAATAATTAAGAAAGATCCAACACTTGGATCAACTAAAGAGTGATTATTGCTTACCATGTGCCCCAAACTATATTAAGTCCTAGAACAAGAGACGTGCTCATCTTGATGCCCCGCAGCTGTTAGACCCAAGGTACAGAGGGCAGTAGCCAACGACCAGCAGGCCCCAAGTGTCATGTGCAGACTCTAAGAGCAACTGCCTTTGAAAGAGGAAACAGTTGAGAGTGGGCTTTCTGATGTAGAGAATTACTAGCTGGGAAAGTAGGACAATTGACACAGAATCGGAATTGATGCCCCTACATGACAGAGTTGGTGAAACTTCCCTTCTCAGAGATCTTGAGCCTCCTCTGAAATGAATTTTTCATTTTGGACAGAACATTCAGGATAAATATGATCTGTTTGAGTTCCTGGTTCTCTCATTAGGACTGTTTCTTAGGCTTCACTGGCACAAGAAAAGGGTTTTGATAATCCAGGTAAATCCTGACAAAAGCAAAGCACGGGATCTATGAAAATCTAACCACTCAGAGGAGAACAACAGATAAAGGGCCAGGCCGACCTGACCCTGCAGGACAGGTAAGGCTGGTCTGGCAACAGGGGTAGAGGGGAAGTGCCCATCTCCTGCTAGAAGAGCTAGAGAAGACCCCTTCCGGAGAGACCACCAGGAGAGGAGAGCAGTAGGTGCTGATGATGAAGAATATTTTAATCAGCAGAGAAGGTCAAAATGACAAAGTTCCACGATCAGAGTAAACATATGGGATAAAAAATAAAAAATAAAGAAAAAAGATTTTTTTGAAAGGACTTTTTTTTAAAGGAATTTAAACAAAAGTCCTTTTAAAGAGACAGTTGGCTGTTTAAACCAATAGTACAACTCACTGAGAGAATCGCCACATTATTTCTTGGGGTAGAAAGGACCTGGAATGTAGAAAGACCTATTCTGCAGAGGAAAAAATAGAATCACTAACAGGCCTCATGCCTTGCACAGCCAGTGGCTAGAATCCCTGCCTCATGAGACCCTGTGCCAGAAGGCCGCTAGAACCATCTCAACTATGTTAGTCTTTCTTGGAAGCCAACAAGTGTTTGCCCAGTTAAGAGGACGGTAACAATCAGTCACGTTATGTTATAATGATTGTCGATATCTTTAAAAGCCTTGTCAAGTTCCTTTTTGAGTAACCCTCACCCCACCCTTAGAGAAATTTATCTGTGGTTCACCTCTTTGAAATACCTCATGGTTGTTCCACAATTACCATAGAGAAAAAAACAAAACAAAACAAACAAACAAAAAAAAAGCTTTTTATTAACAAAGTGTTCAGAAGGGGGCGCCACTGTAAACAATGAGAGTTTTCGCTGCCGGGACAATTTTGTTGCAGAAACAGCTGAAAGCAATCGGGTCAGACAGAGCCAAGGGCTGGAGGGATTTTTAAAAGGACAAAAACCGAACCAAATCTAACCAAAACAAAAATCAAAACCAATGGCCAAGATTTCAAGTTTGCTACTAAAGGTATGACATTCTCCTAAGACATGCGAGTGATTTGATCACTTTCTTTATATATTTATATTTGAAGAAGAAGGAACTATTTGATGCAGCAAATCCACGTTGGTTAAAAACTACCAGATATGGGGGCTCCTGGGTGGCTCAGTGGTTTCGGCCTCTGCCTTCGGCTCAGGTCATGATTTCAGGGTCCTGGGATGGAGCCCCACATCGGGCTCTCTGCTCAGCGGGGAGCCTGCTTTCCCCCTCTCTCTCTGCCTCCCTCTCTACCTACTTGTGATCTGTCTGTCAAATGGGTAAATAAGATCTTTAAAAAAAGAATTACTAGATGTGAAATACATCGAGGGTATGGGAAGGAAAATGATTTCACCTGATCTGACTAGGAAGTGGTTGAAGCCTGAATTAAAGTGCTATAAAAAGAGTAAAGACCTGGGAGATATATGGGGTAAAAATCCCTAGAAAAACAGCAATAATAACTGGCTGCTCTTTATTGACCAGATCCTGCGGTAGGCAAAGAAGAGCTGGTTTTAGCCAGAGGATGATCTCCGTTTGTCTTCATGATCTGGCATTTCCTGCAAGCCAGGCATGGGGCTCTGCACTAGAGCTGCAAATGCTGGGGGCCCTCATTGTCCCTTTTCTCTTCTCAGGGGGACAACGGGCATGTCCATGATGCAGTGTGACAGGCTTTACCACAGGGAGATAATAGACTGCCAAGGGTAGGTGGGAGCTGGGAAAAGCCACTTAGGAACAGATTTTCAGGGGAGGTGATAGACAAGGGCAAAGCGAAGAATGAGGATGAGTGTGTCAAGTTTCAAAGTGCCAGGAGGCAGCACAGTGCATTCGGGAAACTACAGCAAGTTCATGACAACCGACAGCTGATCTGGCAGCATCACCTGGGGATGGAGGCTGAGCCCCGGGGTTAACACTGGGGGTGAGATGGTTTGTATACTATGGCCAGGAGGTGAGGTACTACACTGTGAGGGCACAGGGAGCTACTGGAGGATTTCAAATATCAGAATCGTAACCATAATAGAGTATTTAATTGCATCCTAGCTTTCATCAAGGGTAAGATGCACTATAGTTTATGTTCGACTAAGAAAGAGAAATGCTGTCAGTTAAAGTAGGATATGTCATCAAGTGCAAGGTGAGTGCCACCTTAAGAGATATTAAAATGGGGGGGGGGGACAAATCTTAGAACAAGTAAATTGTGGTAGTAGAATAATTAAGAAAGATCCAACACTTGGATCAACTAAAGAGTGATTATTGCTTACCATGTGCCCCAAACTATATTAAGTCCTAGAACAAGAGACGTGCTCATCTTGATGCCCCGCAGCTGTTAGACCCAAGGTACAGAGGGCAGTAGCCAACGACCAGCAGGCCCCAAGTGTCATGTGCAGACTCTAAGAGCAACTGCCTTTGAAAGAGGAAACAGTTGAGAGTGGGCTTTCTGATGTAGAGAATTACTAGCTGGGAAAGTAGGACAATTGACACAGAATCGGAATTGATGCCCCTACATGACAGAGTTGGTGAAACTTCCCTTCTCAGAGATCTTGAGCCTCCTCTGAAATGAATTTTTCATTTTGGACAGAACATTCAGGATAAATATGATCTGTTTGAGTTCCTGGTTCTCTCATTAGGACTGTTTCTTAGGCTTCACTGGCACAAGAAAAGGGTTTTGATAATCCAGGTAAATCCTGACAAAAGCAAAGCACGGGATCTATGAAAATCTAACCACTCAGAGGAGAACAACAGATAAAGGGCCAGGCCGACCTGACCCTGCAGGACAGGTAAGGCTGGTCTGGCAACAGGGGTAGAGGGGAAGTGCCCATCTCCTGCTAGAAGAGCTAGAGAAGACCCCTTCCGGAGAGACCACCAGGAGAGGAGAGCAGTAGGTGCTGATGATGAAGAATATTTTAATCAGCAGAGAAGGTCAAAATGACAAAGTTCCACGATCAGAGTAAACATATGGGATAAAAAATAAAAAATAAAGAAAAAAGATTTTTTTGAAAGGACTTTTTTTTAAAGGAATTTAAACAAAAGTCCTTTTAAAGAGACAGTTGGCTGTTTAAACCAATAGTACAACTCACTGAGAGAATCGCCACATTATTTCTTGGGGTAGAAAGGACCTGGAATGTAGAAAGACCTATTCTGCAGAGGAAAAAATAGAATCACTAACAGGCCTCATGCCTTGCACAGCCAGTGGCTAGAATCCCTGCCTCATGAGACCCTGTGCCAGAAGGCCGCTAGAACCATCTCAACTATGTTAGTCTTTCTTGGAAGCCAACAAGTGTTTGCCCAGTTAAGAGCACGGTAACAATCAGTCACGTTATGTTATAATGATTGTCGATATCTTTAAAAGCCTTGTCAAGTTCCTTTTTGAGTAACCCTCACCCCACCCTTAGAGAAATTTATCTGTGGTTCACCTCTTTGAAATACCTCATGGTTGTTCCACAATTACCATAGAGAAAAAAACAAAACAAAACAAACAAACAAAAAAAAAGCTTTTTATTAACAAAGTGTTCAGAAGGGGGCGCCACTGTAAACAATGAGAGTTTTCGCTGCCGGGACAATTTTGTTGCAGAAACAGCTGAAAGCAATCGGGTCAGACAGAGCCAAGGGCTGGAGGGATTTTTAAAAGGACAAAAACCGAACCAAATCTAACCAAAACAAAAATCAAAACCAATGGCCAAGATTTCAAGTTTGCTACTAAAGGTATGACATTCTCCTAAGACATGCGAGTGATTTGATCACTTTCTTTATATATTTATATTTGAAGAAGAAGGAACTATTTGATGCAGCAAATCCACGTTGGTTAAAAACTACCAGATATGGGGGCTCCTGGGTGGCTCAGTGGTTTCGGCCTCTGCCTTCGGCTCAGGTCATGATTTCAGGGTCCTGGGATGGAGCCCCACATCGGGCTCTCTGCTCAGCGGGGAGCCTGCTTTCCCCCTCTCTCTCTGCCTCCCTCTCTACCTACTTGTGATCTGTCTGTCAAATGGGTAAATAAGATCTTTAAAAAAAGAATTACTAGATGTGAAATACATCGAGGGTATGGGAAGGAAAATGATTTCACCTGATCTGACTAGGAAGTGGTTGAAGCCTGAATTAAAGTGCTATAAAAAGAGTAAAGACCTGGGAGATATATGGGGTAAAAATCCCTAGAAAAACAGCAATAATAACTGGCTGCTCTTTATTGACCAGATCCTGCGGTAGGCAAAGAAGAGCTGGTTTTAGCCAGAGGATGATCTCCGTTTGTCTTCATGATCTGGCATTTCCTGCAAGCCAGGCATGGGGCTCTGCACTAGAGCTGCAAATGCTGGGGGCCCTCATTGTCCCTTTTCTCTTCTCAGGGGGACAACGGGCATGTCCATGATGCAGTGTGACAGGCTTTACCACAGGGAGATAATAGACTGCCAAGGGTAGGTGGGAGCTGGGAAAAGCCACTTAGGAACAGATTTTCAGGGGAGGTGATAGACAAGGGCAAAGCGAAGAATGAGGATGAGTGTGTCAAGTTTCAAAGTGCCAGGAGGCAGCACAGTGCATTCGGGAAACTACAGCAAGTTCATGACAACCGACAGCTGATCTGGCAGCATCACCTGGGGATGGAGGCTGAGCCCCGGGGTTAACACTGGGGGTGAGATGGTTTGTATACTATGGCCAGGAGGTGAGGTACTACACTGTGAGGGCACAGGGAGCTACTGGAGGATTTCAAATATCAGAATCGTAACCATAATAGAGTATTTAATTGCATCCTAGCTTTCATCAAGTGTAAGATGCACTATAGTTTATGTTCGACTAAGAAAGAGAAATGCTGTCAGTTAAAGTAGGATATGTCATCAAGTGCAAGGTGAGTGCCACCTTAAGAGATATTAAAATGGGGGGGGGGGGACAAATCTTAGAACAAGTAAATTGTGGTAGTAGAATAATTAAGAAAGATCCAACACTTGGATCAACTAAAGAGTGATTATTGCTTACCATGTGCCCCAAACTATATTAAGTCCTAGAACAAGAGACGTGCTCATCTTGATGCCCCGCAGCTGTTAGACCCAAGGTACAGAGGGCAGTAGCCAACGACCAGCAGGCCCCAAGTGTCATGTGCAGACTCTAAGAGCAACTGCCTTTGAAAGAGGAAACAGTTGAGAGTGGGCTTTCTGATGTAGAGAATTACTAGCTGGGAAAGTAGGACAATTGACACAGAATCGGAATTGATGCCCCTACATGACAGAGTTGGTGAAACTTCCCTTCTCAGAGATCTTGAGCCTCCTCTGAAATGAATTTTTCATTTTGGACAGAACATTCAGGATAAATATGATCTGTTTGAGTTCCTGGTTCTCTCATTAGGACTGTTTCTTAGGCTTCACTGGCACAAGAAAAGGGTTTTGATAATCCAGGTAAATCCCGACAAAAGCAAAGCACGGGATCTATGAAAATCTAACCACTCAGAGGAGAACAACAGATAAAGGGCCAGGCCGACCTGACCCTGCAGGACAGGTAAGGCTGGTCTGGCAACAGGGGTAGAGGGGAAGTGCCCATCTCCTGCTAGAAGAGCTAGAGAAGACCCCTTCCGGAGAGAACACCAGGAGAGGAGAGCAGTAGGTGCTGATGATGAAGAATATTTTAATCAGCAGAGAAGGTCAAAATGACAAAGTTCCACGATCAGAGTAAACATATGGGATAAAAAATAAAAAATAAAGAAAAAAGATTTTTTTGAAAGGACTTTTTTTTAAAGGAATTTAAACAAAAGTCCTTTTAAAGAGACAGTTGGCTGTTTAAACCAATAGTACAACTCACTGAGAGAATCGCCACATTATTTCTTGGGGTAGAAAGGACCTGGAATGTAGAAAGACCTATTCTGCAGAGGAAAAAATAGAATCACTAACAGGCCTCATGCCTTGCACAGCCAGTGGCTAGAATCCCTGCCTCATGAGACCCTGTGCCAGAAGGCCGCTAGAACATTCTCAACTATGTTAGTCTTTCTTGGAAGCCAACAAGTGTTTGCCCAGTTAAGAGCACGGTAACAATCAGTCACGTTATGTTATAATGATTGTCGATATCTTTAAAAGCCTTGTCAAGTTCCTTTTTGAGTAACCCTCACCCCACCCTTAGAGAAATTTATCTGTGGTTCACCTCTTTGAAATACCTCATGGTTGTTCCACAATTACCATAGAGAAAAAAACAAAACAAAACAAACAAACAAAAAAAAGCTTTTTATTAACAAAGTGTTCAGAAGGGGGCGCCACTGTAAACAATGAGAGTTTTCGCTGCCGGGACAATTTTGTTGCAGAAACAGCTGAAAGCAATCGGGTCAGACAGAGCCAAGGGCTGGAGGGATTTTTAAAAGGACAAAAACCGAACCAAATCTAACCAAAACAAAAATCAAAACCAATGGCCAAGATTTCAAGTTTGCTACTAAAGGTATGACATTCTCCTAAGACATGCGAGTGATTTGATCACTTTCTTTATATATTTATATTTGAAGAAGAAGGAACTATTTGATGCAGCAAATCCACGTTGGTTAAAAACTACCAGATATGGGGGCTCCTGGGTGGCTCAGTGGTTTCGGCCTCTGCCTTCGGCTCAGGTCATGATTTCAGGGTCCTGGGATGGAGCCCCACATCGGGCTCTCTGCTCAGCGGGGAGCCTGCTTTCCCCCTCTCTCTCTGCCTCCCTCTCTACCTACTTGTGATCTGTCTGTCAAATGGGTAAATAAGATCTTTAAAAAAAGAATTACTAGATGTGAAATACATCGAGGGTATGGGAAGGAAAATGATTTCCCCTGATCTGACTAGGAAGTGGTTGAAGCCTGAATTAAAGTGCTATAAAAAGAGTAAAGACCTGGGAGATATATGGGGTAAAAATCCCTAGAAAAACAGCAATAATAACTGGCTGCTCTTTATTGACCAGATCCTGCGGTAGGCAAAGAAGAGCTGGTTTTAGCCAGAGGATGATCTCCGTTTGTCTTCATGATCTGGCATTTCCTGCAAGCCAGGCATGGGGCTCTGCACTAGAGCTGCAAATGCTGGGGGCCCTCATTGTCCCTTTTCTCTTCTCAGGGGGACAACGGGCATGTCCATGATGCAGTGTGACAGGCTTTACCACAGGGAGATAATAGACTGCCAAGGGTAGGTGGGAGCTGGGAAAAGCCACTTAGGAACAGATTTTCAGGGGAGGTGATAGACAAGGGCAAAGCGAAGAATGAGGATGAGTGTGTCAAGTTTCAAAGTGCCAGGAGGCAGCACAGTGCATTCGGGAAACTACAGCAAGTTCATGACAACCGACAGCTGATCTGGCAGCATCACCTGGGGATGGAGGCTGAGCCCCGGGGTTAACACTGGGGGTGAGATGGTTTGTATACTATGGCCAGGAGGTGAGGTACTACACTGTGAGGGCACAGGGAGCTACTGGAGGATTTCAAATATCAGAATCGTAACCATAATAGAGTATTTAATTGCATCCTAGCTTTCATCAAGTGTAAGATGCACTATAGTTTATGTTCGACTAAGAAAGAGAAATGCTGTCAGTTAAAGTAGGATATGTCATCAAGTGCAAGGTGAGTGCCACCTTAAGAGATATTAAAATGGGGGGGGGGACAAATCTTAGAACAAGTAAATTGTGGTAGTAGAATAATTAAGAAAGATCCAACACTTGGATCAACTAAAGAGTGATTATTGCTTACCATGTGCCCCAAACTATATTAAGTCCTAGAACAAGAGACGTGCTCATCTTGATGCCCCGCAGCTGTTAGACCCAAGGTACAGAGGGCAGTAGCCAACGACCAGCAGGCCCCAAGTGTCATGTGCAGACTCTAAGAGCAACTGCCTTTGAAAGAGGAAACAGTTGAGAGTGGGCTTTCTGATGTAGAGAATTACTAGCTGGGAAAGTAGGACAATTGACACAGAATCGGAATTGATGCCCCTACATGACAGAGTTGGTGAAACTTCCCTTCTCAGAGATCTTGAGCCTCCTCTGAAATGAATTTTTCATTTTGGACAGAACATTCAGGATAAATATGATCTGTTTGAGTTCCTGGTTCTCTCATTAGGACTGTTTCTTAGGCTTCACTGGCACAAGAAAAGGGTTTTGATAATCCAGGTAAATCCCGACAAAAGCAAAGCACGGGATCTATGAAAATCTAACCACTCAGAGGAGAACAACAGATAAAGGGCCAGGCCGATCTGACCCTGCAGGACAGGTAAGGCTGGTCTGGCAACAGGGGTAGAGGGGAAGTGCCCATCTCCTGCTAGAAGAGCTAGAGAAGACCCCTTCCGGTGAGACCACCAGGAGAGGAGAGAAGTAGGTGCTGATGATGAAGAATATTTTAATCAGCAGAGAAGGTCAAAATGACAAAGTTCCACGATCAGAGTAAACATATGGAATAAAAAATAAAAAATAAAGAAAAAAGATTTTTTTGAAAGGACTTTTTTTTAAAGGAATTTAAACAAAAGTCCTTTTAAAGAGACAGTTGGCTGTTTAAACCAATAGTACAACTCACTGAGAGAATCGCCACATTATTTCTTGGGGTAGAAAGGACCTGGAATGTAGAAAGACCTATTCTGCAGAGGAAAAAATAGAATCACTAACAGGCCTCATGCCTTGCACAGCCAGTGGCTAGAATCCCTGCCTCATGAGACCCTGTGCCAGAAGGCCGCTAGAACCATCTCAACTATGTTAGTCTTTCTTGGAAGCCAACAAGTGTTTGCCCAGTTAAGAGGACGGTAACAATCAGTCACGTTATGTTATAATGATTGTCGATATCTTTAAAAGCCTTGTCAAGTTCCTTTTTGAGTAACCCTCACCCCACCCTTAGAGAAATTTATCTGTGGTTCACCTCTTTGAAATACCTCATGGTTGTTCCACAATTACCATAGAGAAAAAAACAAAACAAAACAAACAAACAAAAAAAAGCTTTTTATTAACAAAGTGTTCAGAAGGGGGCGCCACTGTAAACAATGAGAGTTTTCGCTGCCGGGACAATTTTGTTGCAGAAACAGCTGAAAGCAATCGGGTCAGACAGAGCCAAGGGCTGGAGGGATTTTTAAAAGGACAAAAACCGAACCAAATCTAACCAAAACAAAAATCAAAAACAATGGCCAAGATTTCAAGTTTGCTACTAAAGGTATGACATTCTCCTAAGACATGCGAGTGATTTGATCACTTTCTTTATATATTTATATTTGAAGAAGAAGGAACTATTTGATGCAGCAAATCCACGTTGGTTAAAAACTACCAGATATGGGGGCTCCTGGGTGGCTCAGTGGTTTCGGCCTCTGCCTTCGGCTCAGGTCATGATTTCAGGGTCCTGGGATGGAGCCCCACATCGGGCTCTCTGCTCAGCGGGGAGCCTGCTTTCCCCCTCTCTCTCTGCCTCCCTCTCTACCTACTTGTGATCTGTCTGTCAAATGGGTAAATAAGATCTTTAAAAAAAGAATTACTAGATGTGAAATACATCGAGGGTATGGGAAGGAAAATGATTTCCCCTGATCTGACTAGGAAGTGGTTGAAGCCTGAATTAAAGTGCTATAAAAAGAGTAAAGACCTGGGAGATATATGGGGTAAAAATCCCTATAAAAACAGCAATAATAACTGGCTGCTCTTTATTGACCAGATCCTGCGGTAGGCAAAGAAGAGCTGGTTTTAGCCAGAAGATGATCTCCGTTTGTCTTCATGATCTGGCATTTCCTGCAAGCCAGGCATGGGGCTCTGCACTAGAGCTGCAAATGCTGGGGGCCCTCATTGTCCCTTTTCTCTTCTCAGGGGGACAACGGGCATGTCCATGATGCAGTGTGACAGGCTTTACGACAGGGAGATAATAGACTGCCAAGGGTAGGTGGGAGCTGGGAAAAGACACTTAGGAACAGATTTTCAGGGGAGGTGATAGACAAGGGCAAAGCGAAGAATGAGGATGAGTGTGTCAAGTTTCAAAGTGCCAGGAGGCAGCACAGTGCATTCGGGAAACTACAGCAAGTTCATGACAACCGACAGCTGATCTGGCAGCATCACCTGGGGATGGAGGCTGAGCCCCGGGGTTAACACTGGGGGTGAGATGGTTTGTATACTATGGCCAGGAGGTGAGGTACTACACTGTGAGGGCACAGGGAGCTACTGGAGGATTTCAAATATCAGAATCGTAACCATAATAGAGTATTTAATTGCATCCTAGCTTTCATCAAGTGTAAGATGCACTATAGTTTATGTTCGACTAAGAAAGAGAAATGCTGTCAGTTAAAGTAGGATATGTCATCAAGTGCAAGGTGAGTGCCACCTTAAGAGATATTAAAATGGGGGGGGGGACAAATCTTAGAACAAGTAAATTGTGGTAGTAGAATAATTAAGAAAGATCCAACACTTGGATCAACTAAAGAGTGATTATTGCTTACCATGTGCCCCAAACTATATTAAGTCCTAGAACAAGAGACGTGCTCATCTTGATGCCCCGCAGCTGTTAGACCCAAGGTACAGAGGGCAGTAGCCAACGACCAGCAGGCCCCAAGTGTCATGTGCAGACTCTAAGAGCAACTGCCTTTGAAAGAGGAAACAGTTGAGAGTGGGCTTTCTGATGTAGAGAATTACTAGCTGGGAAAGTAGGACAATTGACACAGAATCGGAATTGATGCCCCTACATGACAGAGTTGGTGAAACTTCCCTTCTCAGAGATCTTGAGCCTCCTCTGAAATGAATTTTTCATTTTGGACAGAACATTCAGGATAAATATGATCTGTTTGAGTTCCTGGTTCTCTCATTAGGACTGTTTCTTAGGCTTCACTGGCACAAGAAAAGGGTTTTGATAATGCAGGTAAATCCTGACAAAAGCAAAGCACGGGATCTATGAAAATCTAACCACTCAGAGGAGAACAACAGATAAAGGGCCAGGCCGACCTGACCCTGCAGGACAGGTAAGGCTGGTCTGGCAAGAGGGGTAGAGCGGAAGTGCCCATCTTCTGCTAGAAGAGCTAGAGAAGACCCCTTCCGGAGAGACCACCAGGAGAGGAGAGCAGTAGGTGCTGATGATGAAGAATATTTTAATCAGCAGAGAAGGTCAAAATGACAAAGTTCCACGATCAGAGTAAACATATGGGATAAAAAATAAAAAATAAAGAAAAAAGATTTTTTTGAAAGGACTTTTTTTTAAAGGAATTTAAACAAAAGTCCTTTTAAAGAGACAGTTGGCTGTTTAAACCAATAGTACAACTCACTGAGAGAATCGCCACATTATTTATTGGGGTAGAAAGGACCTGGAATGTAGAAAGACCTATTCTGCAGAGGAAAAAATAGAATCACTAACAGGCCTCATGCCTTGCACAGCCAGTGGCTAGAATCCCTGCCTCATGAGACCCTGTGCCAGAAGGCCGCTAGAACCATCTCAACTATGATAGTCTTTCTTGGAAGCCAACAAGTGTTTGCCCAGTTAAGAGCACGGTAACAATCAGTCACGTTATGTTATAATGATTGTCGATATCTTTAAAAGCCTTGTCAAGTTCCTTTTTGAGTAACCCTCACCCCACCCTTAGAGAAATTTATCTGTGGTTCAACTCTTTGAAATACCTCATGGTTGTTCCACAATTACCATAGAGAAAAAATACAAAACAAAACAAACAAAAAAAAGCTTTTTATTAACAAAGTGTTCAGAAGGGGGCGCCACTGTAAACAATGAGAGTTTTCGCTGCCGGGACAATTTTGTTGCAGAAACAGCTGAAAGCAATCGGGTCAGACAGAGCCAAGGGCTGGAGGGATTTTTAAAAGGACAAAAACCGAACCAAATCTAACCGAAACAAAAATCAAAACCAATGGCTAAGATTTCAAGTTTGCTACTAAAGGTATGACATTCTCCTAAGACATGCGAGTGACTTGATCACTTTCTTTATATATTTATATTTGAAGAAGAAGGAACTATTTGATGCAGCAAATCCACGTTGGTTAAAAACTACCAGATATGGGGGCTCCTGGGTGGCTCAGTGGTTTCGGCCTCTGCCTTCAGCTCAGGTCATGATTTCAGGGTCCTGGGATGGAGCCCCACATCGGGCTCGCTGCTCAGCGGGGAGCCTGCTTTCCCCCTCTCTCTCTGCCTCCCTCTCTACCTACTTGTGATCTGTCTGTCAAATGGGTAAATAAGATCTTTAAAAAAAGAATTACTAGATGTGAAATACATCGAGGGTATGGGAAGGAAAATGATTTCCCCTGATCTGACTAGGAAGTGGTTGAAGCCTGAATTAAAGTGCTATAAAAAGAGTAAAGACCTGGGAGATATATGGGGTAAAAATCCCTATAAAAACAGCAATAATAACTGGCTGCTCTTTATTGACCAGATCCTGCGGTAGGCAAAGAAGAGCTGGTTTTAGCCAGAGGATGATCTCCGTTTGTCTTCATGATCTGGCATTTCCTGCAAGCCAGGCATGGGGCTCTGCACTAGAGCTGCAAATGCTGGGGGCCCTCATTGTCCCTTTTCTCTTCTCAGGGGGACAACGGGCATGTCCATGATGCAGTGTGACAGGCTTTACCACAGGGAGATAATAGACTGCCAAGGGTAGGTGGGAGCTGGGAAAAGACACTTAGGAACAGATTTTCAGGGGAGGTGATAGACAAGGGCAAAGCGAAGAATGAGGATGAGTGTGTCAAGTTTCAAAGTGCCAGGAGGCAGCACAGTGCATTCGGGAAACTACAGCAAGTTCATGACAACCGACAGCTGATCTGGCAGCATCACCTGGGGATGGAGGCTGAGCCCCGGGGTTAACACTGGGGGTGAGATGGTTTGTATACTATGGCCAGGAGGTGAGGTACTACACTGTGAGGGCACAGGGAGCTACTGGAGGATTTCAAATATCAGAATCGTAACCATAATAGAGTATTTAATTGCATCCTAGCTTTCATCAAGGGTAAGATGCACTATAGTTTATGTTCGACTAAGAAAGAGAAATGCTGTCAGTTAAAGTAGGATATGTCATCAAGTGCAAGGTGAGTGCCACCTTAAGAGATATTAAAATGGGGGGAGGGACAAATCTTAGAACAAGTAAATTGTGGTAGTAGAATAATTAAGAAAGATCCAACACTTGGATCAACTAAAGAGTGATTATTGCTTACCATGTGCCCCAAACTATATTAAGTCCTAGAACAAGAGACGTGCTCATCTTGATGCCCCGCAGCTGTTAGACCCAAGGTACAGAGGGCAGTAGCCAACGACCAGCAGGCCCCAAGTGTCATGTGCAGACTCTAAGAGCAACTGCCTTTGAAAGAGGAAACAGTTGAGAGTGGGCTTTCTGATGTAGAGAATTACTAGCTGGGAAAGTAGGACAATTGACACAGAATCGGAATTGATGCCCCTACATGACAGAGTTGGTGAAACTTCCCTTCTCAGAGATCTTGAGCCTCCTCTGAAATGAATTTTTCATTTTGGACAGAACATTCAGGATAAATATGATCTGTTTGAGTTCCTGGTTCTCTCATTAGGACTGTTTCTTAGGCTTCACTGGCACAAGAAAAGGGTTTTGATAATGCAGGTAAATCCTGACAAAAGCAAAGCACGGGATCTATGAAAATCTAACCACTCAGAGGAGAACAACAGATAAAGGGCCAGGCCGACCTGACCCTGCAGGACAGGTAAGGCTGGTCTGGCAAGAGGGGTAGAGCGGAAGTGCCCATCTTCTGCTAGAAGAGCTAGAGAAGACCCCTTCCGGAGAGACCACCAGGAGAGGAGAGCAGTAGGTGCTGATGATGAAGAATATTTTAATCAGCAGAGAAGGTCAAAATGACAAAGTTCCACGATCAGAGTAAACATATGGGATAAAAAATAAAAAATAAAGAAAAAAGATTTTTTTGAAAGGACTTTTTTTTAAAGGAATTTAAACAAAAGTCCTTTTAAAGAGACAGTTGGCTGTTTAAACCAATAGTACAACTCACTGAGAGAATCGCCACATTATTTCTTGGGGTAGAAAGGACCTGGAATGTAGAAAGACCTATTCTGCAGAGGAAAAAATAGAATCACTAACAGGCCTCATGCCTTGCACAGCCAGTGGCTAGAATCCCTGCCTCATGAGACCCTGTGCCAGAAGGCCGCTAGAACCATCTCAACTATGTTAGTCTTTCTTGGAAGCCAACAAGTGTTTGCCCAGTTAAGAGCACGGTAACAATCAGTCACGTTATGTTATAATGATTGTCGATATCTTTAAAAGCCTTGTCAAGTTCCTTTTTGAGTAACCCTCACCCCACCCTTAGAGAAATTTATCTGTGGTTCACCTCTTTGAAATACCTCATGGTTGTTCCACAATTACCATAGAGAAAAAAACAAAAATAAACAAACAAAAAAAAGCTTTTTATTAACAAAGTGTTCAGAAGGGGGCGCCACTGTAAACAATGAGAGTTTTCGCTGCCGGGACAATTTTGTTGCAGAAACAGCTGAAAGCAATCGGGTCAGACAGAGCCAAGGGCTGGAGGGATTTTTAAAAGGACAAAAACCGAACCAAATCTAACCGAAACAAAAATCAAAACCAATGGCTAAGATTTCAAGTTTGCTACTAAAGGTATGACATGCTCCTAAGACAAGCGAGTGACTTGAACACTTTCTTTATATATTTATATTTGAAGAAGAAGGAACTATTTGATGCAGCAAATCCACGTTGGTTAAAAACTACCAGATATGGGGGCTCCTGGGTGGCTCAGTGGTTTCGGCCTCTGCCTTCGGCTCAGGTCATGATTTCAGGGTCCTGGGATGGAGCCCCACATCGGGCTCTCTGCTCAGCGGGGAGCCTGCTTTCCCCCTCTCTCTCTGCCTCCCTCTCTACCTACTTGTGATCTGTCTGTCAAATGGGTAAATAAGATCTTTAAAAAAAGAATTACTAGATGTGAAATACATCGAGGGTATGGGAAGGAAAATGATTTCCCCTGATCTGACTAGGAAGTGGTTGAAGCCTGAATTAAAGTGCTATAAAAAGAGTAAAGACCTGGGAGATATATGGGGTAAAAATCCCTATAAAAACAGCAATAATAACTGGCTGCTCTTTATTGACCAGATCCTGCGGTAGGCAAAGAAGAGCTGGTTTTAGCCAGAGGATGATCTCCGTTTGTCTTCATGATCTGGCATTTCCTGCAAGCCAGGCATGGGGCTCTGCACTAGAGCTGCAAATGCTGGGGGCCCTCATTGTCCCTTTTCTCTTCTCAGGGGGACAACGGGCATGTCCATGATGCAGTGTGACAGGCTTTACGACAGGGAGATAATAGACTGCCAAGGGTAGGTGGGAGCTGGGAAAAGACACTTAGGAACAGATTTTCAGGGGAGGTGATAGACAAGGGCAAAGCGAAGAATGAGGATGAGTGTGTCAAGTTTCAAAGTGCCAGGAGGCAGCACAGTGCATTCGGGAAACTACAGCAAGTTCATGACAACCGACAGCTGATCTGGCAGCATCACCTGGGGATGGAGGCTGAGCCCCGGGGTTAACACTGGGGGTGAGATGGTTTGTATACTATGGCCAGGAGGTGAGGTACTACACTGTGAGGGCACAGGGAGCTACTGGAGGATTTCAAATATCAGAATCGTAACCATAATAGAGTATTTAATTGCATCCTAGCTTTCATCAAGTGTAAGATGCACTATAGTTTATGTTCGACTAAGAAAGAGAAATGCTGTCAGTTAAAGTAGGATATGTCATCAAGTGCAAGGTGAGTGCCACCTTAAGAGATATTAAAATGGGGGGGGGGACAAATCTTAGAACAAGTAAATTGTGGTAGTAGAATAATTAAGAAAGATCCAACACTTGGATCAACTAAAGAAGTGATTATTGCTTACCATGTGCCCCAAACTATATTAAGTCCTAGAACAAGAGACGTGCTCATCTTGATGCCCCGCAGCTGTTAGACCCAAGGTACAGAGGGCAGTAGCCAACGACCAGCAGGCCCCAAGTGTCATGTGCAGACTCTAAGAGCAACTGCCTTTGAAAGAGGAAACAGTTGAGAGTGGGCTTTCTGATGTAGAGAATTACTAGCTGGGAAAGTAGGACAATTGACACAGAATCGGAATTGATGCCCCTACATGACAGAGTTGGTGAAACTTCCCTTCTCAGAGATCTTGAGCCTCCTCTGAAATGAATTTTTCATTTTGGACAGAACATTCAGGATAAATATGATCTGTTTGAGTTCCTGGTTCTCTCATTAGGACTGTTTCTTAGGCTTCACTGGCACAAGAAAAGGGTTTTGATAATCCAGGTAAATCCCGACAAAAGCAAAGCACGGGATCTATGAAAATCTAACCACTCAGAGGAGAACAACAGATAAAGGGCCAGGCCGACCTGACCCTGCAGGACAGGTAAGGCTGGTCTGGCAACAGGGGTAGAGGGGAAGTGCCCATCTCCTGCTAGAAGAGCTAGAGAAGACCCCTTCCGGAGAGACCACCAGGAGAGGAGAGCAGTAGGTGCTGATGATGAAGAATATTTTAATCAGCAGAGAAGGTCAAAATGACAAAGTTCCACGATCAGAGTAAACATATGGGATAAAAAATAAAAAATAAAGAAAAAAGATTTTTTTGAAAGGACTTTTTTTTAAAGGAATTTAAACAAAAGTCCTTTTAAAGAGACAGTTGGCTGTTTAAACCAATAGTACAACTCACTGAGAGAATCGCCACATTATTTCTTGGGGTAGAAAGGACCTGGAATGTAGAAAGACCTATTCTGCAGAGGAAAAAATAGAATCACTAACAGGCCTCATGCCTTGCACAGCCAGTGGCTAGAATCCCTGCCTCATGAGACCCTGTGCCAGAAGGCCGCTAGAACCATCTCAACTATGTTAGTCTTTCTTGGAAGCCAACAAGTGTTTGCCCAGTTAAGAGCACGGTAACAATCAGTCACGTTATGTTATAATGATTGTCGATATCTTTAAAAGCCTTGTCAAGTTCCTTTTTGAGTAACCCTCACCCCACCCTTAGAGAAATTTATCTGTGCTTCACCTCTTTGAAATACCTCATGGTTGTTCCACAATTACCATAGAGAAAAAAACAAAACAAAACAAACAAACAAAAAAAAAGCTTTTTATTAACAAAGTGTTCAGAAGGGGGCGCCACTGTAAACAATGAGAGTTTTCGCTGCCGGGACAATTTTGTTGCAGAAACAGCTGAAAGCAATCGGGTCAGACAGAGCCAAGGGCTGGAGGGATTTTTAAAAGGACAAAAACCGAACCAAATCTAACCAAAACAAAAATCAAAACCAATGGCCAAGATTTCAAGTTTGCTACTAAAGGTATGACATGCTCCTAAGACAAGCGAGTGACTTGATCACTTTCTTTATATATTTATATTTGAAGAAGAAGGAACTATTTGATGCAGCAAATCCACGTTGGTTAAAAACTACCAGATATGGGGGCTCCTGGGTGGCTCAGTGGTTTCGGCCTCTGCCTTCGGCTCAGGTCATGATTTCAGGGTCCTGGGATGGAGCCCCACATCGGGCTCTCTGCTCAGCGGGGAGCCTGCTTTCCCCCTCTCTCTCTGCCTCCCTCTCTACCTACTTGTGATCTCTCTGTCAAATGGGTAAATATGATTTTTAAAAAAAGAATTACCAGATGTGAAATACATCGAGGGTATGGGAAGGAAAATGATTTCACCTGATCTGACTAGGAAGTGGTTGAAGCCTGAATTAAAGTGCTATAAAAAGAGTAAAGACCTCGGAGATATATGGGGTAAAAATCCCTATAAAAACAGCAATAATAACTGGCTGCTCTTTATTGACCAGATCCTGCGGTAGGCAAAGAAGAGCTGGTTTTAGCCAGAGGATGATCTCCGTTTGTCTTCATGATCTGGCATTTCCTGCAAGCCAGGCATGGGGCTCTGCACTAGAGCCGCAAATGCTGGGGGCCCTCATTGTCCCTTTTCTCTTCTCAGGGGGACAACGGGCATGTCCATGATGCAGTGTGACAGGCTTTACCACAGGGAGATAATAGACTGCCAAGGGTAGGTGGGAGCTGGGAAAAGACACTTAGAAACAGATTTTCAGGGGAGGTGATAGACAAGGGCAAAGCGAAGAATGAGGATGAGTGTGTCAAGTTTCAAAGTGCCAGGAGGCAGCACAGTGCATTCGGGAAACTACAGCAAGTTCATGACAACCGACAGCTGATCTGGCAGCATCACCTGGGGATGGAGGCTGAGCCCCGGGGTTAACACTGGGGGTGAGATGGTTTGTATACTATGGCCAGGAGGTGAGGTACTACACTGTGAGGGCACAGGGAGCTACTGGAGGATTTCAAATATCAGAATCGTAACCATAATAGAGTATTTAATTGCATCCTAGCTTTCATCAAGTGTAAGATGCACTATAGTTTATGTTCGACTAAGAAAGAGAAATGCTGTCAGTTAAAGTAGGATATGTCATCAAGTGCAAGGTGAGTGCCACCTTAAGAGATATTAAAATGGGGGGGGGGGGACAAATCTTAGAACAAGTCAATTGTGGTAGTAGAATAATTAAGAAAGATCCAACACTTGGATCAACTAAAGAAGTGATTATTGCTTACCATGTGCCCCAAACTATATTAAGTCCTAGAACAAGAGACCTGCTCATCTTGATGCCCCGCAGCTGTTAGACCCAAGTTACAGAGGGCAGTAGCCAACGACCAGCAGGCCCCAAGTGTCATGTGCAGATTCTAAGAGCAACTGCCTTTGAAAGAGGAAACAGTTGAGAGTGGGCTTTCTGATGTAGAGAATTACTAGCTGGGAAAGTAGGACAATTGACACAGAATCAGAATTGATGCCCCTACATGACAGAGTTGGTGAAACTTCCCTTCTCAGAGATCTTGAGCCTCCTCTGAAATGAATTTTTCATTTTGGACAGAACATTCAGGATAAATATGATCTGTTTGAGTTCCTGGTTCTCTCATTAGGACTGTTTCTTAGGCTTCACTGGCACAAGAAAAGGGTTTTGATAATCCAGGTAAATCCTGACAAAAGCAAAGCACGGGATCTATGAAAATCTAACCACTCAGAGGAGAACAACAGATAAAGGGCCAGGCCGACCTGACCCTGCAGGACAGGTAAGGCTGGTCTGGCAACAGGGGTAGAGGGGAAGTGCCCATCTCCTGCTAGAAGAGCTAGAGAAGACCCCTTCCGGAGAGACCACCAGGAGAGGAGAGCAGTAGGTGCTGATGATGAAGAATATTTTAATCAGCAGAGAAGGTCAAAATGACAAAGTTCCACGATCAGAGTAAACATATGGGATAAAAAATAAAAAATAAAGAAAAAAGATTTTTTTGAAAGGACTTTTTTTTAAGGAATTTAAACAAAAGTCCTTTTAAAGAGACAGTTGGCTGTTTAAACCAATAGTACAACTCACTGAGAGAATCGCCACATTATTTCTTGGGGTAGAAAGGACCTGGAATGTAGAAAGACCTATTCTGCAGAGGAAAAAATAGAATCACTAACAGGCCTCATGCCCTGCACAGCCAGTGGCTAGAATCCCTGCCTCATGAGACCCTGTGCCAGAAGGCCGCTAGAAACATCTCAACTATGTTAGTCTTTCTTGGAAGCCAACAAGTGTTTGCCCAGTTAAGAGCACGGTAACAATCAGTCACGTTATGTTATAATGATTGTCGATATCTTTAAAAGCCTTGTCAAGTTCCTTTTTGAGTAACCCTCACCCCACCCTTAGAGAAATTTATCTGTGGTTCACCTCTTTGAAATACCTCATGGTTGTTCCACAATTACCATAGAGAAAAAAACAAAACAAAACAAACAAACAAAAAAAAGCTTTTTATTAACAAAGTGTTCAGAAGGGGGCGCCACTGTAAACAATGAGAGTTTTCGCTGCCGGGACAATTTTGTTGCAGAAACAGCTGAAAGCAATCGGGTCAGACAGAGCCAAGGGCTGGAGGGATTTTTAAAAGGACAAAAACCGAACCAAATCTAACCAAAACAAAAATCAAAACCAATGGCCAAGATTTCAAGTTTGCTACTAAAGGTATGACATTCTCCTAAGACATGCGAGTGATTTGATCACTTTCTTTATATATTTATATTTGAAGAAGAAGGAACTATTTGATGCAGCAAATCCACGTTGGTTAAAAACTACCAGATATGGGGGCTCCTGGGTGGCTCAGTGGTTTCGGCCTCTGCCTTCGGCTCAGGTCATGATTTCAGGGTCCTGGGATGGAGCCCCACATCGGGCTCTCTGCTCAGCGGGGAGCCTGCTTTCCCCCTCTCTCTCTGCCTCCCTCTCTACCTACTTGTGATCTGTCTGTCAAATGGGTAAATAAGATCTTTAAAAAAAGAATTACTAGATGTGAAATACATCGAGGGTATGGGAAGGAAAAGGATTTCCCCTGATCTGACTAGGAAGTGGTTGAAGCCTGAATTAAAGTGCTATAAAAAGAGTAAAGACCTGGGAGATATATGGGGTAAAAATCCCTAGAAAAACAGCAATAATAACTGGCTGCTCTTTATTGACCATATCGTGAGGTAGGCAAAGAAGAGCTGGTTTTAGCCAGAGGATGATCTCCGTTTGTCTTCATGATCTGGCATTTCCTGCAAGCCAGGCATGGGGCTCTGCACTAGAGCTGCAAATGCTGGGGGCCCTCATTGTCCCTTTTCTCTTCTCAGGGGGACAACGGGCATGTCCATGATGCAGTGTGACAGGCTTTACCACAGGGAGATAATAGACTGCCAAGGGTAGGTGGGAGCTGGGAAAAGACACTTAGAAACAGATTTTCAGGGGAGGTGATAGACAAGGGCAAAGCGAAGAATGAGGATGAGTGTGTCAAGTTTCAAAGTGCCAGGAGGCAGCACAGTGCATTCGGGAAACTACAGCAAGTTCATGACAACCGACAGCTGATCTGGCAGCATCACCTGGGGATGGAGGCTGAGCCCCGGGGTTAACACTGGGGGTGAGATGGTTTGTATACTATGGCCAGGAGGTGAGGTACTACACTGTGAGGGCACAGGGAGCTACTGGAGGATTTCAAATATCAGAATCGTAACCATAATAGAGTATTTAATTGCATCCTAGCTTTCATCAAGTGTAAGATGCACTATAGTTTATGTTCGACTAAGAAAGAGAAATGCTGTCAGTTAAAGTAGGATATGTCATCAAGTGCAAGGTGAGTGCCACCTTAAGAGATATTAAAATGGGGGGGGGGACAAATCTTAGAACAAGTAAATTGTGGTAGTAGAATAATTAAGAAAGATCCAACACTTGGATCAACTAAAGAAGTGATTATTGCTTACCATGTGCCCCAAACTATATTAAGTCCTAGAACAAGAGACGTGCTCATCTTGATGCCCCGCAGCTGTTAGACCCAAGATACAGAGGGCAGTAGCCAACGACCAGCAGGCCCCAAGTGTCATGTGCAGACTCTAAGAGCAACTGCCTTTGAAAGAGGAAACAGTTGAGAGTGGGCTTTCTGATGTAGAGAATTACTAGCTGGGAAAGTAGGACAATTGACACAGAATCGGAATTGATGCCCCTACATGACAGAGTTGGTGAAACTTCCCTTCTCAGAGATCTTGAGCCTCCTCTGAAATGAATTTTTCATTTTGGACAGAACATTCAGGATAAATATGATCTGTTTGAGTTCCTGGTTCTCTCATTAGGACTGTTTCTTAGGCTTCACTGGCACAAGAAAAGGGTTTTGATAATCCAGGTAAATCCTGACAAAATCAAAGCACGGGATCTATGAAAATCTAACCACTCAGAGGAGAACAACAGATAAAGGGCCAGGCCGACCTGACCCTGCAGGACAGGAAAGGCTGGTCTGGCAACAGGGGTAGAGGGGAAGTGCCCATCTCCTGCTAGAAGAGCTAGAGAAGACCCCTTCCGGAGAGACCACCAGGAGAGGAGAGCAGTAGGTGCTGATGATGAAGAATATTTTAATCAGCAGAGAAGGTCAAAATGACAAAGTTCCACGATCAGAGTAAACATATGGGATAAAAAATAAAAAATAAAGAAAAAAGATTTTTTTGAAAGGACTTTTTTTTAAAGGAATTTAAACAAAAGTCCTTTTAAAGAGACAGTTGAGGTGCCTCGTTAGCGCAGTAGGTAGCGCGTCAGTCTCATAAAGAGACAGTTGGCTGTTTAAACCAATAGTACAACTCACTGAGAGAATCGCCACATTATTTCTTGGGGTAGAAAGGACCTGGAATGTAGAAAGACCTATTCTGTAGAGGAAAAAATAGAATCACTAACAGGCCTCATGCCCTGCACAGCCAGTGGCTAGAATCCCTGCCTCATGAGACCCTGTGCCAGAAGGCCGCTAGAAACATCTCAACTATGTTAGTCTTTCTTGGAAGCCAACAAGTGTTTGCCCAGTTAAGAGCACGGTAACAATCAGTCACGTTATGTTATAATGATTGTCGATATCTTTAAAAGCCTTGTCAAGTTCCTTTTTGAGTAACCCTCACCCCACCCTTAGAGAAATTTATCTGTGCTTCACCTCTTTGAAATACCTCATGGTTGTTCCACAATTACCATAGAGAAAAAAACAAAACAAAACAAACAAACAAAAAAAAGCTTTTTATTAACAAAGTGTTCAGAAGGCGACGCCACTGTAAACAATGAGAGTTTTCGCTGCCGGTACAATTTTGTTGCAGAAACTGCTGAAAGCCATCGGGTCAGACAGAGCCAAGGGCTGGAGGGATTTTTAAAAGGACAAAAACCGAACCAAATCTAACCAAAACAAAAATCAAAACCAATGGCCAAGATTTCAAGTTTGCTACTAAAGGTATGACATTCTCCTAAGACATGCGAGTGATTTGATCACTTTCTTTATATATTTATATTTGAAGAAGAAGGAACTATTTGTCGCAGCAAATCCACGTTGGTTAAAAACTACCAGATATGGGGGCTCCTGGGTGGCTCAGTGGTTTCGGCCTCTGCCTTCGGCTCAGGTCATGATTTCAGGGTCCTGGGATGGAGCCCCACATCGGGCTCTCTGCTCAGCGGGGAGCCTGCTTTCCCCCTCTCTCTCTGCCTCCCTCTCTACCTACTTGTGATCTGTCTGTCAAATGGGTAAATAAGATCTTTAAAAAAAGAATTACTAGATGTGAAATACATCGAGGGTATGGGAAGGAAAATGATTTCCCCTGATCTGACTAGAAAGTGGTTGAAGCCTGAATTAAAGTGCTATAAAAAGAGTAAAGACCTGGGAGATATATGGGGTAAAAATCCCTAGAAAAACAGCAATAATAACTGGCTGCTCTTTATTGACCATATCCTGCGGTAGGCAAAGAAGAGCTGGTTTTAGCCAGAGGATGATCTCCGTTTGTCTTCATGATCTGGCATTTCCTGCAAGCCAGGCATGGGGCTCTGCACTAGAGCTGCAAATGCTGGGGGCCCTCATTGTCCCTTTTCTCTTCTCAGGGGGACAACGGGCATGTCCATGATGCAGTGTGACAGGCTTTACCACAGGGAGATAATAGACTGCCAAGGGTAGGTGGGAGCTGGGAAAAGACACTTAGAAACAGATTTTCAGGGGAGGTGATAGACAAGGGCAAAGCGAAGAATGAGGATGAGTGTGTCAAGTTTCAAAGTGCCAGGAGGCAGCACAGTGCATTCGGGAAACTACAGCAAGTTCATGACAACCGACAGCTGATCTGGCAGCATCACCTGGGGATGGAGGCTGAGCCCCGGGGTTAACACTGGGGGTGAGATGGTTTGTATACTATGGCCAGGAGGTGAGGTACTACACTGTGGGGGCACAGGGAGCTACTGGAGGATTTCAAATATCAGAATCATAACCATAATAGAGTATTTAATTGCATCCTAGCTTTCATCAAGTGTAAGATGCACTATAGTTTATGTTCGACTAAGAAAGAGAAATGCTGTCAGTTAAAGTAGGATATGTCATCAAGTGCAAGGTGAGTGCCACCTTAAGAGATATTAAAATGGGGGGGGGGACAAATCTTAGAACAAGTAAATTGTGGTAGTAGAATAATTAAGAAAGATCCAACACTTGGATCAACTAAAGAAGTGATTATTGCTTACCATGTGCCCCAAACTATATTAAGTCCTAGAACAAGAGACGTGCTCATCTTGATGCCCCGCAGCTGTTAGACCCAAGGTACAGAGGGCAGTAGCCAACGACCAGCAGGCCCCAAGTGTCATGTGCAGACTCTAAGAGCAACTGCCTTTGAAAGAGGAAACAGTTGAGAGTGGGCTTTCTGATGTAGAGAATTACTAGCTGGGAAAGTAGGACAATTGACACAGAATCGGAATTGATGCCCCTCCATGACAGAGTTGGTGAAACTTCCCTTCTCAGAGATCTTGAGCCTCCTCTGAAATGAATTTTTCATTTTGGACAGAACATTCAGGATAAATATGATCTGTTTGAGTTCCTGGTTCTCTCATTAGGACTGTTTCTTAGGCTTCACTGGCACAAGAAAAGGGTTTTGATAATCCAGGTAAATCCTGACAAAAGCAAAGCACGGGATCTATGAAAATCTAACCACTCAGAGGAGAACAACAGATAAAGGGCCAGGCCGACCTGACCCTGCAGGACAGGTAAGGCTGGTCTGGCAACAGGGGTAGAGGGGAAGTGCCCATCTCCTGCTAGAAGAGCTAGAGAAGACCCCTTCCGGAGAGACCACCAGGAGAGGAGAGCAGTAGTTGCTGATGATGAAGAATATTTTAATCAGCAGAGAAAGTCAAAATGACAAAGTTCCACGATCAGAGTAAACATATGGGATAAAAAATAAAAAATAAAGAAAAAAGATTTTTTTGAAAGGATTTTTTTTAAAGGAATTTAAACAAAAGTCCTTTTAAAGAGACAGTTGGCTGTTTAAACCAATTGTACAACTCACTGAGAGAATCGCCACATTATTTCTTGGGGTAGAAAGGACCTGGAATGTAGAAAGACCTATTCTGCAGAGGAAAAAATAGAATCACTAACAGGCCTCATGCCCTGCACAGCCAGTGGCTAGAATCCCTGCCTCATGAGACCCTGTGCCAGAAGGCCGCTAGAACCATCTCAACTATGTTAGTCTTTCTTGGAAGCCAACAAGTGTTTGCCCAGTTAAGAGCACGGTAACAATCAGTCACGTTATGTTATAATGATTGTCGATATCTTTAAAAGCCTTGTCAAGTTCCTTTTTGAGTAACCCTCACCCCACCCTTAGAGAAATTTATCTGTGCTTCACCTCTTTGAAATACATCATGGTTGTTCCACAATTACCATAGAGAAAAACACAAAACAAAACAAACAAAAAAAAAAAGCTTTTTATTAACAAAGTGTTCAGAAGGGGGCGCCACTGTAAACAATGAGAGTTTTCGCTGCCTGGACAATTTTGTTGCAGAAACAGCTGAAAGCAATCGGGTCAGACAGAGCCAAGGGCTGGAGGGATTTTTAAAAGGACAAAAACCGAACCAAATCTAACCAAAACAAAAATCAAAACCAATGGCCAAGATTTCAAGTTTGCTACTAAAGGTATGACATTCTCCTAAGACATGCGAGTGATTTGATCACTTTCTTTATATATTTATATTTGAAGAAGAAGGAACTATTTGATGCAGCAAATCCACGTTGGTTAAAAACTACCAGATATGGGGGCTCCTGGTTGGCTCAGTGGTTTTGGCCTCTGCCTTCGGCTCAGGTCATGATTTCAGGGTCCTGGGATGGAGCCCCACATCGGGCTCTCTGCTCAGCGGGGAGCCTGCTTTCCCCCTCTCTCTCTGCCTCCCTCTCTACCTACTTGTGATCTGTCTGTCAAATGGGTAAATAAGATCTTTAAAAAAAGAATTACTAGATGTGAAATACATCGAGGGTATGGGAAGGAAAATGATTTCCCCTGATCTGACTAGGAAGTGGTTGAAGCCTGAATTAAAGTGCTATAAAAAGAGTAAAGACCTGGGAGATATATGGGGTAAAAATCCCTAGAAAAACAGCAATAATAACTGGCTGCTCTTTATTGACCAGATCCTGCGGTAGGCAAAGAAGAGCTGGTTTTAGCCAGAGGATGATCTCCGTTTGTCTTCATGATCTGGCATTTCCTGCAAGCCAGGCATGGGGCTCTGCACTAGAGCTGCAAATGCTGGGGGCCCTCATTGTCCCTTTTCTCTTCTCAGGGGGACAACGGGCATGTCCATGATGCAGTGTGACAGGCTTTACCACAGGGAGATAATAGACTGCCAAGGGTAGGTGGGAGCTGGGAAAAGACACTTAGAAACAGATTTTCAGGGGAGGTGATAGACAAGGGCAAAGCGAAGAATGAGGATGAGTGTGTCAAGTTTCAAAGTGCCAGGAGGCAGCACAGTGCATTCGGGAAACTACAGCAAGTTCATGACAACCGACAGCTGATCTGGCAGCATCACCTGGGGATGGAGGCTGAGCCCCGGGGTTAACACTGGGGGTGAGATGGTTTGTATACTATGGCCAGGAGGTGAGGTACTACACTGTGAGGGCACAGGGAGCTACTGGAGGATTTCAAATATCAGAATCGTAACCATAATAGAGTATTTAATTGCATCCTAGCTTTCATCAAGTGTAAGATGCACTATAGTTTATGTTCGACTAAGAAAGAGAAATGCTGTCAGTTAAAGTAGGATATGTCATCAAGTGCAAGGTGAGTGCCACCTTAAGAGATATTAAAATGGGGGGGGGGACAAATCTTAGAACAAGTAAATTGTGGTAGTAGAATAATTAAGAAAGATCCAACACTTGGATCAACTAAAGAAGTGATTATTGCTTACCATGTGCCCCAAACTATATTAAGTCCTAGAACAAGAGAAGTGCTCATCTTGATGCCCCGCAGCTGTTAGACCCAAGGTACAGAGGGCAGTAGCCAACGACCAGCAGGCCCCAAGTGTCATGTGCAGACTCTAAGAGCAACTGCCTTTGAAAGAGGAAACAGTTGAGAGTGGGCTTTCTGATGTAGAGAATTACTAGCTGGGAAAGTAGGACAATTGACACAGAATCGGAATTGATGCCCCTCCATGACAGAGTTGGTGAAACTTCCCTTCTCAGAGATCTTGAGCCTCCTCTGAAATGAATTTTTCATTTTGGACAGAACATTCAGGATAAATATGATCTGTTTGAGTTCCTGGTTCTCTCATTAGGACTGTTTCTTAGGCTTCACTGGCACAAGAAAAGGGTTTTGATAATCCAGGTAAATCCTGACAAAAGCAAAGCACGGGATCTATGAAAATCTAACCACTCAGAGGAGAACAACAGATAAAGGGCCAGGCCGACCTGACCCTGCAGGACAGGTAAGGCTGGTCTGGCAACAGGGGTAGAGGGGAAGTGCCCATCTCCTGCTAGAAGAGCTAGAGAAGACCCCTTCCGGAGAGACCACCAGGAGATGAGAGCAGTAGGTGCTGATGATGAAGAATATTTTAATCAGCAGAGAAGGTCAAAATGACAAAGTTCCACGATCAGAGTAAACATATGGGATAAAAAATAAAAAATAAAGAAAAAAGATTTTTTTGAAAGGACTTTTTTTTAAAGGAATTTAAACAAAAGTCCTTTTAAAGAGACAGTTGGCTGTTTAAACCAATAGTACAACTCACTGAGAGAATCGCCACATTATTTCTTGGAGTAGAAAGGACCTGGAATGTAGAAAGACCTATTCTGCAGAAAAAAAATAGAATCACTAACAGGCCTCATGCCTTGCACAGCCAGTGGCTAGAATCCCTGCCTCATGAGACCCTGTGCCAGAAGGCCGCTAGAACCATCTCAACTATGTTAGTCTTTCTTGGAAGCCAACAAGTGTTTGCCCAGTTAAGAGCACGGTAACAATCAGTCACGTTATGTTATAATGATTGTCGATATCTTTAAAAGCCTTGTCAAGTTCCTTTTTGAGTAACCCTCACACCACCCTTAGAGAAATTTATCTGTGGTTCACCTCTTTGAAATACCTCATGGTTGTTCCACAATTACCATAGAGAAAAAAACAAAACAAAACAAACAAACAAAAAAAAAAGCTTTTTATTAACAAAGTGTTCAGAAGGGGGCGCCACTGTAAACAATGAGAGTTTTCGCTGCTGGGACAATTTTGTTGCAGAAACAGCTGAAAGCAATCGGGTCAGACAGAGCCAAGGGCTGGAGGGATTTTTAAAAGGACAAAAACCGAACCAAATCTAACCAAAACAAAAATTAAAACCAATGGCCAAGATTTCAAGTTTTCTACTAAAGGTATGACATTCTCCTAAGACATGCGAGTGATTTGATCACTTTCTTTATATATTTATATTTGAAGAAGAAGGAACTATTTGATGCAGCAAATCCACGTTGGTTAAAAACTACCAGATATGGGGGCTCCTGGGTGGCTCAGTGGTTTCGGCCTCTGCCTTTGGCTCAGGTCATGATTTCAGGGTCCTGGGATGGAGCCCCACATCGGGCTCTCTGCTCAGCGGGGAGCCTGCTTTCCCCCTCTCTCTCTGCCTCCCTCTCTACCTACTTGTGATCTGTCTGTCAAATGGGTAAATAAGATCTTTAAAAAAAGAATTACTAGATGTGAAATACATCGAGGGTATGGGAAGGAAAATGATTTCCCCTGATCTGACTAGAAAGTGGTTGAAGCCTGAATTAAAGTGCTATAAAAAGAGTAAAGACCTGGGAGATATATGGGGTAAAAATCCCTAGAAAAACAGCAATAATAACTGGCTGCTCTTTATTGACCAGATCCTGCGGTAGGCAAAGAAGAGCTGGTTTAGCCAGAAGATGATCTCCGTTTGTCTTCATGATCTGGCATTTCCTGCAAGCCAGGCATGGGGCTCTGCACTAGAGCTGCAAATGCTGGGGGCCCTCATTGTCCCTTTTCTCTTCTCAGGGGGACAACGGGCATGTCCATGATGCAGTGTGACAGGCTTTACCACAGGGAGATAATAGACTGCCAAGGGTAGGTGGGAGCTGGGAAAAGACACTTAGAAACAGATTTTCAGGGGAGGTGATAGACAAGGGCAAAGCGAAGAATGAGGATGAGTGTGTCAAGTTTCAAAGTGCCAGGAGGCAGCACAGTGCATTCGGGAAACTACAGCAAGTTCATGACAACCGACAGCTGATCTGGCAGCATCACCTGGGGATGGAGGCTGAGCCCCGGGGTTAACACTGGGGGTGAGATGGTTTGTATACTATGGCCAGGAGGTGAGGTACTACACTGTGAGGGCACAGGGAGCTACTGGAGGATTTCAAATATCAGAATCGTAACCATAATAGAGTATTTAATTGCATCCTAGCTTTCATCAAGTGTAAGATGCACTATAGTTTATGTTCGACTAAGAAAGAGAAATGCTGTCAGTTAAAGTAGGATATGTCATCAAGTGCAAGGTGAGTGCCACCTTAAGAGATATTAAAATGGGGGGGGGGGGACAAATCTTAGAACAAGTAAATTGTGGTAGTAGAATAATTACGAAAGATCCAACACTTGGATCAACTAAAGAAGTGATTATTGCTTACCATGTGCCCCAAACTATATTAAGTCCTAGAACAAGAGAAGTGCTCATCTTGATGCCCCGCAGCTGTTAGACCCAAGGTACAGAGGGCAGTAGCCAACGACCAGCAGGCCCCAAGTGTCATGTGCAGACTCTAAGAGCAACTGCCTTTGAAAGAGGAAACAGTTGAGAGTGGGCTTTCTGATGTAGAGAATTACTAGCTGGGAAAGTAGGACAATTGACACAGAATCGGAATTGATGCCCCTCCATGACAGAGTTGGTGAAACTTCCCTTCTCAGAGATCTTGAGCCTCCTCTGAAATGAATTTTTCATTTTGGACAGAACATTCAGGATAAATATGATCTGTTTGAGTTCCTGGTTCTCTCATTAGGACTGTTTCTTAGGCTTCACTGGCACAAGAAAAGGGTTTTGATAATCCAGGTAAATCCTGACAAAAGCAAAGCACGGGATCTATGAAAATCTAACCACTCAGAGGAGAACAACAGATAAAGGGCCAGGCCGACCTGACCCTGCAGGACAGGTAAGGCTGGTCTGGCAACAGGGGTAGAGGGGAAGTGCCCATCTCCTGCTAGAAGAGCTAGAGAAGACCCCTTCCGGAGAGACCACCAGGAGATGAGAGCAGTAGGTGCTGATGATGAAGAATATTTTAATCAGCAGAGAAGGTCAAAATGACAAAGTTCCACGATCAGAGTAAACATATGGGATAAAAAATAAAAAATAAAGAAAAAAGATTTTTTTGAAAGGACTTTTTTTTAAAGGAATTTAAACAAAAGTCCTTTTAAAGAGACAGTTGGCTGTTTAAACCAATAGTACAACTCACTGAGAGAATCGCCACATTATTTCTTGGAGTAGAAAGGACCTGGAATGTAGAAAGACCTATTCTGCAGAAAAAAAATAGAATCACTAACAGGCCTCATGCCTTGCACAGCCAGTGGCTAGAATCCCTGCCTCATGAGACCCTGTGCCAGAAGGCCGCTAGAACCATCTCAACTATGTTAGTCTTTCTTGGAAGCCAACAAGTGTTTGCCCAGTTAAGAGCACGGTAACAATCAGTCACGTTATGTTATAATGATTGTCGATATCTTTAAAAGCCTTGTCAAGTTCCTTTTTGAGTAACCCTCACACCACCCTTAGAGAAATTTATCTGTGGTTCACCTCTTTGAAATACCTCATGGTTGTTCCACAATTACCATAGAGAAAAAAACAAAACAAAACAAACAAACAAAAAAAAAAGCTTTTTATTAACAAAGTGTTCAGAAGGGGGCGCCACTGTAAACAATGAGAGTTTTCGCTGCTGGGACAATTTTGTTGCAGAAACAGCTGAAAGCAATCGGGTCAGACAGAGCCAAGGGCTGGAGGGATTTTTAAAAGGACAAAAACCGAACCAAATCTAACCAAAACAAAAATTAAAACCAATGGCCAAGATTTCAAGTTTTCTACTAAAGGTATGACATTCTCCTAAGACATGCGAGTGATTTGATCACTTTCTTTATATATTTATATTTGAAGAAGAAGGAACTATTTGATGCAGCAAATCCACGTTGGTTAAAAACTACCAGATATGGGGGCTCCTGGGTGGCTCAGTGGTTTCGGCCTCTGCCTTTGGCTCAGGTCATGATTTCAGGGTCCTGGGATGGAGCCCCACATCGGGCTCTCTGCTCAGCGGGGAGCCTGCTTTCCCCCTCTCTCTCTGCCTCCCTCTCTACCTACTTGTGATCTGTCTGTCAAATGGGTAAATAAGATCTTTAAAAAAAGAATTACTAGATGTGAAATACATCGAGGGTATGGGAAGGAAAATGATTTCCCCTGATCTGACTAGAAAGTGGTTGAAGCCTGAATTAAAGTGCTATAAAAAGAGTAAAGACCTGGGAGATATATGGGGTAAAAATCCCTAGAAAAACAGCAATAATAACTGGCTGCTCTTTATTGACCAGATCCTGCGGTAGGCAAAGAAGAGCTGGTTTAGCCAGAAGATGATCTCCGTTTGTCTTCATGATCTGGCATTTCCTGCAAGCCAGGCATGGGGCTCTGCACTAGAGCTGCAAATGCTGGGGGCCCTCATTGTCCCTTTTCTCTTCTCAGGGGGACAACGGGCATGTCCATGATGCAGTGTGACAGGCTTTACCACAGGGAGATAATAGACTGCCAAGGGTAGGTGGGAGCTGGGAAAAGACACTTAGAAACAGATTTTCAGGGGAGGTGATAGACAAGGGCAAAGCGAAGAATGAGGATGAGTGTGTCAAGTTTCAAAGTGCCAGGAGGCAGCACAGTGCATTCGGGAAACTACAGCAAGTTCATGACAACCGACAGCTGATCTGGCAGCATCACCTGGGGATGGAGGCTGAGCCCCGGGGTTAACACTGGGGGTGAGATGGTTTGTATACTATGGCCAGGAGGTGAGGTACTACACTGTGAGGGCACAGGGAGCTACTGGAGGATTTCAAATATCAGAATCGTAACCATAATAGAGTATTTAATTGCATCCTAGCTTTCATCAAGTGTAAGATGCACTATAGTTTATGTTCGACTAAGAAAGAGAAATGCTGTCAGTTAAAGTAGGATATGTCATCAAGTGCAAGGTGAGTGCCACCTTAAGAGATATTAAAATGGGGGGGGGGGGACAAATCTTAGAACAAGTAAATTGTGGTAGTAGAATAATTAAGAAAGATCCAACACTTGGATCAACTAAAGAAGTGATTATTGCTTACCATGTGCCCCAAACTATATTAAGTCCTAGAACAAGAGACGTGCTCATCTTGATGCCCCGCAGCTGTTAGACCCAAGGTACAGAGGGCAGTAGCCAACGACCAGCAGGCCCCAAGTGTCATGTGCAGACTCTAAGAGCAACTGCCTTTGAAAGAGGAAACAGTTGAGAGTGGGCTTTCTGATGTAGAGAATTACTAGCTGGGAAAGTAGGACAATTGACACAGAATCGGAATTGATGCCCCTACATGACAGAGTTGGTGAAACTTCCCTTCTCAGAGATCTTGAGCCTCCTCTGAAATGAATTTTTCATTTTGGACAGAACATTCAGGATAAATATGATCTGTTTGCGTTCCTGGTTCTCTCATTAGGACTGTTTCTTAGGCTTCACTGGCACAAGAAAAGGGTTTTGATAATCCAGGTAAATCCTGACAAAAGCAAAGCACGGGATCTATGAAAATCTAACCACTCAGAGGAGAGCAACAGATAAAGGGCCAGGCCGACCTGACCCTGCAGGACAGGTAAGGCTGGTCTGGCAACAGGGGTAGAGGGGAAGTGCCCATCTCCTGCTAGAAGAGCTAGAGAAGACCCCTTCCGGAGAGACCACAAGGAGAGGAGAGCAGTAGGTGCTGATGATGAAGAATATTTTAATCAGCAGAGAAGGTCAAAATGACAAAGTTCCACGATCAGAGTAAACATATGGGATAAAAAATAAAAAATAAAGAAAAAAGATTTTTTTGAAAGGACTTTTTTTTAAAGGAATTTAAACAAAAGTCCTTTTAAAGAGACAGTTGGCTGTTTAAACCAATAGTACAACTCACTGAGAGAATCGCCACATTATTTCTTGGGGTAGAAAGGACCTGGAATGTAGAAAGACCTATTCTGCAGAGGAAAAAATAGAATCACTAACAGGCCTCATGCCCTGCACAGCCAGTGGCTAGAATCCCTGCCTCATGAGACCCTGTGCCAGAAGGCCGCTAGAACCATCTCAACTATGTTAGTCTTTCTTGGAAGCCAACAAGTGTTTGTCCAGTTAAGAGCACGGTAAGAATCAGTCACGTTATGTTATAATGATTGTCGATATCTTTAAAAGCCTTGTCAAGTTCCTTTTTGAGTAACCCTCACCCCACCCTTAGAGAAATTTATCTGTGCTTCACCTCTTTGAAATACCTCATGGTTGTTCCACAATTACCATAGAGAAAAAAACAAAACAAAACAAACAAACAAAAAAAAGCTTTTTATTAACAAAGTGTTCAGAAGGCGACGCCACTGTAAACAATGAGAGTTTTCGCTGCCGGGACAATTTTGTTGCAGAAACAGCTGAAAGCAATCGGGTCAGACAGAGCCAGGGCTGGAGGGATTTTTAAAAGGACAAAAACCGAACCAAATCTAACCAAAACAAAAATCAAAACCAATGGCCAAGATTTCAAGTTTGCTACTAAAGGTATGACATTCTCCTAAGACATGCGAGTGATTTGATCACTTTCTTTATATATTTATATTTGAAGAAGAAGGAACTATTTGTCGCAGCAAATCCACGTTGGTTAAAAACTACCAGATATGGGGGCTCCTGGGTGGCTCAGTGGTTTCGGCCTCTGCCTTCGGCTCAGGTCATGATTTCAGGGTCCTGGGATGGAGCCCCACATCGGGCTCTCTGCTCAGCGGGGAGCCTGCTTTCCCCCTCTCTCTCTGCCTCCCTCTCTACCTACTTGTGATCTGTCTGTCAAATGGGTAAATAAGATCTTTAAAAAAAGAATTACTAGATGTGAAATACATCGAGGGTATGGGAAGGAAAATGATTTCCCCTGATCTGACTAGGAAGTGGTTGAAGCCTGAATTAAAGTGCTATAAAAAGAGTAAAGACCTGGGAGATATATGGGGTAAAAATCCCTAGAAAAACAGCAATAATAACTGGCTGCTCTTTATTGACCAGATCCTGCGGTAGGCAAAGAAGAGCTGGTTTTAGCCAGAGGATGATCTCCGTTTGTCTTCATGATCTGGCATTTCCTGCAAGCCAGGCATGGGGCTCTGCACTAGAGCTGCAAATGCTGGGGGCCCTCATTGTCCCTTTTCTCTTCTCAGGGGGACAACGGGCATGTCCATGATGCAGTGTGACAGGCTTTACCACAGGGAGATAATAGACTGCCAAGGGTAGGTGGGAGCTGGGAAAAGACACTTAGAAACAGATTTTCAGGGGAGGTGATAGACAAGGGCAAAGCGAAGAATGAGGATGAGTGTGTCAAGTTTCAAAGTGCCAGGAGGCAGCACAGTGCATTCGGGAAACTACAGCAAGTTCATGACAACCGACAGCTGATCTGGCAGCATCACCTGGGGATGGAGGCTGAGCCCCGGGGTTAACACTGGGGGTGAGATGGTTTGTATACTATGGCCAGGAGGTGAGGTACTACACTGTGGGGGCACAGGGAGCTACTGGAGGATTTCAAATATCAGAATCATAACCATAATAGAGTATTTAATTGCATCCTAGCTTTCATCAAGTGTAAGATGCACTATAGTTTATGTTCGACTAAGAAAGAGAAATGCTGTCAGTTAAAGTAGGATATGTCATCAAGTGCAAGGTGAGTGCCACCTTAAGAGATATTAAAATGGGGGGGGGGGACAAATCTTAGAACAAGTAAATTGTGGTAGTAGAATAATTAAGAAAGATCCAACACTTGGATCAACTAAAGAAGTGATTATTGCTTACCATGTGCCCCAAACTATATTAAGTCCTAGAACAAGAGACGTGCTCATCTTGATGCCCCGCAGCTGTTAGACCCAAGGTACAGAGGGCAGTAGCCAACGACCAGCAGGCCCCAAGTGTCATGTGCAGACTCTAAGAGCAACTGCCTTTGAAAGAGGAAACAGTTGAGAGTGGGCTTTCTGATGTAGAGAATTACTAGCTGGGAAAGTAGGACAATTGACACAGAATCGGAATTGATGCCCCTACATGACAGAGTTGGTGAAACTTCCCTTCTCAGAGATCTTGAGCCTCCTCTGAAATGAATTTTTCATTTTGGACAGAACATTCAGGATAAATATGATCTGTTTGAGTTCCTGGTTCTCTCATTAGGACTGTTTCTTAGGCTTCACTGGCACAAGAAAAGGGTTTTGATAATCCAGGTAAATCCTGACAAAAGCAAAGCACGGGATCTATGAAAATCTAACCACTCAGAGGAGAACAACAGATAAAGGGCCAGGCCGACCTGACCCTGCAGGACAGGTAAGGCTGGTCTGGCAACAGGGGTAGAGGGGAAGTGCCCATCTCCTGCTAGAAGAGCTAGAGAAGACCCCTTCCGGAGAGACCACCAGGAGAGGAGAGCAGTAGTTGCTGATGATGAAGAATATTTTAATCAGCAGAGAAAGTCAAAATGACAAAGTTCCACGATCAGAGTAAACATATGGGATAAAAAATAAAAAATAAAGAAAAAAGATTTTTTTGAAAGGACTTTTTTTTAAAGGAATTTAAACAAAAGTCCTTTTAAAGAGACAGTTGGCTGTTTAAACCAATAGTACAACTCACTGAGAGAATCGCCACATTATTTCTTGGGGTAGAAAGGACCTGGAATGTAGAAAGACCTATTCTGCAGAGGAAAAAATAGAATCACTAACAGGCCTCATGCCCTGCACAGCCAGTGGCTAGAATCCCTGCCTCATGAGACCCTGTGCCAGAAGGCCGCTAGAACCATCTCAACTATGTTAGTCTTTCTTGGAAGCCAACAAGTGTTTGCCCAGTTAAGAGCACGGTAACAATCAGTCACGTTATGTTATAATGATTGTCGATATCTTTAAAAGCCTTGTCAAGTTCCTTTTTGAGTAACCCTCACCCCACCCTTAGAGAAATTTATCTGTGCTTCACCTCTTTGAAATACATCATGGTTGTTCCACAATTACCATAGAGAAAAACACAAAACAAAACAAACAAAAAAAAAAGCTTTTTATTAACAAAGTGTTCAGAAGGGGGCGCCACTGTAAACAATGAGAGTTTTCGCTGCCGGGACAATTTTGTTGCAGAAACAGCTGAAAGCAATCGGGTCAGACAGAGCCAAGGGCTGGAGGGATTTTTAAAAGGACAAAAACCGAACCAAATCTAACCAAAACAAAAATCAAAACCAATGGCCAAGATTTCAAGTTTGCTACTAAAGGTATGACATTCTCCTAAGACATGCGAGTGATTTGATCACTTTCTTTATATATTTATATTTGAAGAAGAAGGAACTATTTGATGCAGCAAATCCACGTTGGTTAAAAACTACCAGATATGGGGGCTCCTGGGTGGCTCAGTGGTTTCGGCCTCTGCCTTCGGCTCAGGTCATGATTTCAGGGTCCTGGGATGGAGCCCCACATCGGGCTCTCTGCTCAGCGGGGAGCCTGCTTTCCCCCTCTCTCTCTGCCTCCCTCTCTACCTACTTGTGATCTGTCTGTCAAATGGGTAAATAAGATCTTTAAAAAAAGAATTACTAGATGTGAAATACATCGAGGGTATGGGAAGGAAAATGATTTCCCCTGATCTGACTAGGAAGTGGTTGAAGCCTGAATTAAAGTGCTATAAAAAGAGTAAAGACCTGGGAGATATATGGGGTAAAAATCCCTAGAAAAACAGCAATAATAACTGGCTGCTCTTTATTGACCAGATCCTGCGGTAGGCAAAGAAGAGCTGGTTTTAGCCAGAGGATGATCTCCGTTTGTCTTCATGATCTGGCATTTCCTGCAAGCCAGGCATGGGGCTCTGCACTAGAGCTGCAAATGCTGGGGGCCCTCATTGTCCCTTTTCTCTTCTCAGGGGGACAACGGGCATGTCCATGATGCAGTGTGACAGGCTTTACCACAGGGAGATAATAGACTGCCAAGGGTAGGTGGGAGCTGGGAAAAGACACTTAGAAACAGATTTTCAGGGGAGGTGATAGACAAGGGCAAAGCGAAGAATGAGGATGAGTGTGTCAAGTTTCAAAGTGCCAGGAGGCAGCACAGTGCATTCGGGAAACTACAGCAAGTTCATGACAACCGACAGCTGATCTGGCAGCATCACCTGGGGATGGAGGCTGAGCCCCGGGGTTAACACTGGGGGTGAGATGGTTTGTATACTATGGCCAGGAGGTGAGGTACTACACTGTGAGGGCACAGGGAGCTACTGGAGGATTTCAAATATCAGAATCGTAACCATAATAGAGTATTTAATTGCATCCTAGCTTTCATCAAGTGTAAGATGCACTATAGTTTATGTTCGACTAAGAAAGAGAAATGCTGTCAGTTAAAGTAGGATATGTCATCAAGTGCAAGGTGAGTGCCACCTTAAGAGATATTAAAATGGGGGGGGGGACAAATCTTAGAACAAGTAAATTGTGGTAGTAGAATAATTAAGAAAGATCCAACACTTGGATCAACTAAAGAAGTGATTATTGCTTACCATGTGCCCCAAACTATATTAAGTCCTAGAACAAGAGAAGTGCTCATCTTGATGCCCCGCAGCTGTTAGACCCAAGGTACAGAGGGCAGTAGCCAACGACCAGCAGGCCCCAAGTGTCATGTGCAGACTCTAAGAGCAACTGCCTTTGAAAGAGGAAACAGTTGAGAGTGGGCTTTCTGATGTAGAGAATTACTAGCTGGGAAAGTAGGACAATTGACACAGAATCGGAATTGATGCCCCTCCATGACAGAGTTGGTGAAACTTCCCTTCTCAGAGATCTTGAGCCTCCTCTGAAATGAATTTTTCATTTTGGACAGAACATTCAGGATAAATATGATCTGTTTGAGTTCCTGGTTCTCTCATTAGGACTGTTTCTTAGGCTTCACTGGCACAAGAAAAGGGTTTTGATAATCCAGGTAAATCCTGACAAAAGCAAAGCACGGCATCTATGAAAATCTAACCACTCAGAGGAGAGCAACAGATAAAGGGCCAGGCCGACCTGACCCTGCAGGACAGGTAAGGCTGGTCTGGCAACAGGGGTAGAGGGGAAGTGCCCATCTCCTGCTAGAAGAGCTAGAGAAGACCCCTTCCGGAGAGACCACCAGGAGAGGAGAGCAGTAGGTGCTGATGATGAAGAATATTTTAATCAGCAGAGAAGGTCAAAATGACAAAGTTCCACGATCAGAGTAAACATATGGGATAAAAAATAAAAAATAAAGAAAAAAGATTTTTTTGAAAGGACTTTTTTTTAAAGGAATTTAAACAAAAGTCCTTTTAAAGAGACAGTTGGCTGTTTAAACCAATAGTACAACTCACTGAGAGAATCGCCACATTATTTCTTGGGGTAGAAAGGACCTGGAATGTAGAAAGACCTATTCTGCAGAAAAAAAATAGAATCACTAACAGGCCTCATGCCTTGCCCAGCCAGTGGCTAGAATCCCTGCCTCATGAGACCCTGTGCCAGAAGGCCGCTAGAAACATCTCAACTATGTTAGTCTTTCTTGGAAGCCAACAAGTGTTTGTCCAGTTAAGAGCACGGTAACAATCAGTCACGTTATGTTATAATGATTGTCGATATCTTTAAAAGCCTTGTCAAGTTCCTTTTTGAGTAACCCTCACCCCACCCTTAGAGAAATTTATCTGTGCTTCACCTCTTTGAAATACCTCATGGTTGTTCCACAATTACCATAGAGAAAAAAACAAAACAAAACAAACAAACAAAAAAAAGCTTTTTATTAACAAAGTGTTCAGAAGGGGGCGCCACTGTAAACAATGAGAGTTTTCGCTGCCGGGACAATTTTTTTGCAGAAACAGCTGAAAGCAATCGGGTCAGACAGAGCCAAGGGCTGGAGGGATTTTTAAAAGGACAAAAACCGAACCAAATCTAACCAAAACAAAAATCAAAACCAATGGCCAAGATTTCAAGTTTTCTACTAAAGGTATGACATTCTCCTAAGACATGCGAGTGATTTGATCACTTTCTTTATATATTTATATTTGAAGAAGAAGGAACTATTTGATGCAGCAAATCCACGTTGGTTAAAAACTACCAGATATGGGGGCTCCTGGGTGGCTCAGTGGTTTCGGCCTCTGCCTTCGGCTCAGGTCATGATTTCAGGGTCCTGGGATGGAGCCCCACATCGGGCTCTCTGCTCAGCGGGGAGCCTGCTTTCCCCCTCTCTCTCTGCCTCCCTCTCTACCTACTTGTGATCTGTCTGTCAAATGGGTAAATAAGATCTTTAAAAAAAGAATTACTAGATGTGAAATACATCGAGGGTATGGGAAGGAAAATGATTTCCCCTGATCTGACTAGGAAGTGGTTGAAGCCTGAATTAAAGTGCTATAAAAAGAGTAAGACCTGGGAGATATATGGGGTAAAAATCCCTAGAAAAACAGCAATAATAACTGGCTGCTCTTTATTGACCAGATCCTGCGGTAGGCAAAGAAGAGCTGGTTTTAGCCAGAGGATGATCTCCGTTTGTCTTCATGATCTGGCATTTCCTGCAAGCCAGGCATGGGGCTCTGCACTAGAGCTGCAAATGCTGGGGGCCCTCATTGTCCCTTTTCTCTTCTCAGGGGGACAACGGGCATGTCCATGATGCAGTGTGACAGGCTTTACCACAGGGAGATAATAGACTGCCAAGGGTAGGTGGGAGCTGGGAAAAGACACTTAGAAACAGATTTTCAGGGGAGGTGATAGACAAGGGCAAAGCGAAGAATCAGGATGAGTGTGTCAAGTTTCAAAGTGCCAGGAGGCAGCACAGTGCATTCGGGAAACTACAGCAAGTTCATGACAACCGACAGCTGATCTGGCAGCATCACCTGGGGATGGAGGCTGAGCCCCGGGGTTAACACTGGGGGTGAGATGGTTTGTATACTATGGCCAGGAGGTGAGGTACTACACTGTGAGGGCACAGGGAGCTACTGGAGGATTTCAAATATCAGAATCGTAACCATAATAGAGTATTTAATTGCATCCTAGCTTTCATCAAGTGTAAGATGCACTATAGTTTATGTTCGACTAAGAAAGAGAAATGCTGTCAGTTAAAGTAGGATATGGCATCAAGTGCAAGGTGAGTGCCACCTTAAGAGATATTAAAATGGGGGGGGGGACAAATCTTAGAACAAGTAAATTGTGGTAGTAGAATAATTAAGAAAGATCCAACACTTGGATCAACTAAAGAAGTGATTATTGCTTACCATGTGCCCCAAACTATATTAAGTCCTAGAACAAGAGAAGTGCTCATCTTGATGCCCCGCAGCTGTTAGACCCAAGGTACAGAGGGCAGTAGCCAACGACCAGCAGCCCCCAAGTGTCATGTGCAGACTCTAAGAGCAACTGCCTTTGAAAGAGGAAACAGTTGAGAGTGGGCTTTCTGATGTAGAGAATTACTAGCTGGGAAAGTAGGACAATTGACACAGAATCTGATGCCCCTACATGACAGAGTTGGTGAAACTTCCCTTCTCAGAGATCTTGAGCCTCCTCTGAAATGAATTTTTCATTTTGGACAGAACATTCAGGATAAATATGATCTGTTTGCGTTCCTGGTTCTCTCATTAGGACTGTTTCTTAGGCTTCACTGGCACAAGAAAAGGGTTTTGATAATCCAGGTAAATCCTGACAAAAGCAAAGCACGGCATCTATGAAAATCTAACCACTCAGAGGAGAGCAACAGATAAAGGGCCAGGCCGACCTGACCCTGCAGGACAGGTAAGGCTGGTCTGGCAACAGGGGTAGAGGGGAAGTGCCCATCTCCTGCTAGAAGAGCTAGAGAAGACCCCTTCCGGAGAGACCACAAGGAGAGGAGAGCAGTAGGTGCTGATGATGAAGAATATTTTAATCAGCAGAGAAGGTCAAAATGACAAAGTTCCACGATCAGAGTAAACATATGGGATAAAAAATAAAAAATAAAGAAAAAAGATTTTTTTGAAAGGACTTTTTTTTAAAGGAATTTAAACAAAAGTCCTTTTAAAGAGACAGTTGGCTGTTTAAACCAATAGTACAACTCACTGAGAGAATCGCCACATTATTTCTTGGGGTAGAAAGGACCTGGAATGTAGAAAGACCTATTCTGCAGAGGAAAAAATAGAATCACTAACAGGCCTCATGCCCTGCACAGCCAGTGGCTAGAATCCCTGCCTCATGAGACCCTGTGCCAGAAGGCCGCTAGAACCATCTCAACTATGTTAGTCTTTCTTGGAAGCCAACAAGTGTTTGTCCAGTTAAGAGCACGGTAACAATCAGTCACGTTATGTTATAATGATTGTCGATATCTTTAAAAGCCTTGTCAAGTTCCTTTTTGAGTAACCCTCACCCCACCCTTAGAGAAATTTA
The DNA here is from genome assembly GCF_964662115.1 of Mustela nivalis. NCBI lineage: Eukaryota > Metazoa > Chordata > Mammalia > Carnivora > Mustelidae > Mustela > Mustela nivalis. The sequence continues at coordinate 142,327 of NW_028135521.1, forward strand.
TCTGTGGTTCACCTCTTTGAAATACCTCATGGTTGTTCCACAATTACCATAGAGAAAAAAAAAAAACAAAACAAACAAAAAAAAAGCTTTTTATTAACAAAGTGTTCAGAAGGGGGCGCCACTGTAAACAATGAGAGTTTTTGCTGCCGGGACAATTTTGTTGCAGAAACAGCTGAAAGCAATCGGGTCAGACAGAGCCAAGGGCTGGAGGGATTTTTAAAAGGACAAAAACCGAACCAAATCTAACCGAAACAAAAATCAAAACCAATGGCCAAGATTTCAAGTTTGCTACTAAAGGTATGACATTCTCCTAAGACATGCGAGTGACTTGATCACTTTTATATTTGAAAAAGAAGGAACTATTTGTCGCAGCAAATCCACGTTGGTTAAAAACTACCAGATATGGGGGCTCCTGGGTGGCTCAGTGGTTTCGGCCTCTGCCTTCGGCTCAGGTCATGATTTCAGGGTCCTGGGATGGAGCCCCACATCGGGCTCTCTGCTCAGCGGGGAGCCTGCTTTCCCCCTCTCTCTCTGCCTCCCTCTCTACCTACTTGTGATCTGTCTGTCAAATGGGTAAATAAGATCTTTAAAAAAAGAATTACTAGATGTGAAATACATCGAGGGTATGGGAAGGAAAATGATTTCCCCTGATCTGACTAGGAAGTGGTTGAAGCCTGAATTAAAGTGCTATAAAAAGAGTAAAGACCTGGGAGATATATGGGGTAAAAATCCCTAGAAAAACAGCAATAATAACTGGCTGCTCTTTATTGACCATATCCTGCGGTAGGCAAAGAAGAGCTGGTTTTATCCAGAGGATGATCTCCGTTTGTCTTCATGATCTGGCATTTCCTGCAAGCCAGGCATGGGGCTCTGAACTAGAGCTGCAAATGCTGGGGGCCCTCATTGTCCCTTTTCTCTTCTCAGGGGGACAACGGGCATGTCCATGATGCAGTTTGACAGGCTTTACCACAGGGAGATAATAGACTTCCAAGGGTAGGTGGGAGCTGGGAAAAGCCACTTAGGAACAGATTTTCAGGGGAGGTGATAGACAAGGGCAAAGCGAAGAATGAGGATGAGTGTGTCAAGTTTCAAAGTGCCAGGAGGCAGCACAGTGCATTCGGGAAACTACAGCAAGTTCATGACAACCGACAGCTGATCTGGCAGCATCACCTGGGGATGGAGGCTAAGCCCCGGGGTTAACACTGGGGGTGAGATGGTTTGTATACTATGGCCAGGAGGTGAGGTACTACACTGTGGGGGCACAGGGAGCTACTGGAGTATTTCAAATATCAGAATCATAACCATAATAGAGTATTTAATTGCATCCTAGCTTTCATCAAGTGTAAGATGCACTATAGTTTATGTTCGACTAAGAAAGAGAAATGCTGTCAGTTAAAGTAGGATATGTCATCAAGTGCAAGGTGAGTGCCACCTTAAGAGATATTAAAATGGGGGGGGGGACAAATCTTAGAACAAGTAAATTGTGGTAGTAGAATAATTAAGAAAGATCCAACACTTGGATCAACTAAAGAAGTGATTATTGCTTACCATGTGCCCCAAACTATATTAAGTCCTAGAACAAGAGACGTGCTCATCTTGATGCCCCGCAGCTGTTAGACCCAAGGTACAGAGGGCAGTAGCCAACGACCAGCAGGCCCCAAGTGTCATGTGCAGACTCTAAGAGCAACTGCCTTTGAAAGAGGAAACAGTTGAGAGTGGGCTTTCTGATGTAGAGAATTACTAGCTGGGAAAGTAGGACAATTGACACAGAATCTGATGCCCCTACATGACAGAGTTGGTGAAACTTCCCTTCTCAGAGATCTTGAGCCTCCTCTGAAATGAATTTTTCATTTTGGACAGAACATTCAGGATAAATATGATCTGTTTGCGTTCCTGGTTCTCTCATTAGGACTGTTTCTTAGGCTTCACTGGCACAAGAAAAGGGTTTTGATAATCCAGGTAAATCCTGACAAAAGCAAAGCACGGCATCTATGAAAATCTAACCACTCAGAGGAGAGCAACAGATAAAGGGCCAGGCCGACCTGACCCTGCAGGACAGGTAAGGCTGGTCTGGCAACAGGGGTAGAGGGGAAGTGCCCATCTCCTGCTAGAAGAGCTAGAGAAGACCCCTTCCGGAGAGACCACAAGGAGAGGAGAGCAGTAGGTGCTGATGATGAAGAATATTTTAATCAGCAGAGAAGGTCAAAATGACAAAGTTCCACGATCAGAGTAAACATATGGGATAAAAAATAAAAAATAAAGAAAAAAGATTTTTTTGAAAGGACTTTTTTTTAAAGGAATTTAAACAAAAGTCCTTTTAAAGAGACAGTTGGCTGTTTAAACCAATAGTACAACTCACTGAGAGAATCGCCACATTATTTCTTGGGGTAGAAAGGACCTGGAATGTAGAAAGACCTATTCTGCAGAGGAAAAAATAGAATCACTAACAGGCCTCATGCCCTGCACAGCCAGTGGCTAGAATCCCTGCCTCATGAGACCCTGTGCCAGAAGGCCGCTAGAACCATCTCAACTATGTTAGTCTTTCTTGGAAGCCAACAAGTGTTTGTCCAGTTAAGAGCACGGTAACAATCAGTCACGTTATGTTATAATGATTGTCGATATCTTTAAAAGCCTTGTCAAGTTCCTTTTTGAGTAACCCTCACCCCACCCTTAGAGAAATTTATCTGTGGTTCACCTCTTTGAAATACCTCATGGTTGTTCCACAATTACCATAGAGAAAAAAAAAAAACAAAACAAACAAAAAAAAAGCTTTTTATTAACAAAGTGTTCAGAAGGGGGCGCCACTGTAAACAATGAGAGTTTTTGCTGCCGGGACAATTTTGTTGCAGAAACAGCTGAAAGCAATCGGGTCAGACAGAGCCAAGGGCTGGAGGGATTTTTAAAAGGACAAAAACCGAACCAAATCTAACCGAAACAAAAATCAAAACCAATGGCCAAGATTTCAAGTTTGCTACTAAAGGTATGACATTCTCCTAAGACATGCGAGTGACTTGATCACTTTTATATTTGAAAAAGAAGGAACTATTTGTCGCAGCAAATCCACGTTGGTTAAAAACTACCAGATATGGGGGCTCCTGGGTGGCTCAGTGGTTTCGGCCTCTGCCTTCGGCTCAGGTCATGATTTCAGGGTCCTGGGATGGAGCCCCACATCGGGCTCTCTGCTCAGCGGGGAGCCTGCTTTCCCCCTCTCTCTCTGCCTCCCTCTCTACCTACTTGTGATCTGTCTGTCAAATGGGTAAATAAGATCTTTAAAAAAAGAATTACTAGATGTGAAATACATCGAGGGTATGGGAAGGAAAATGATTTCCCCTGATCTGACTAGGAAGTGGTTGAAGCCTGAATTAAAGTGCTATAAAAAGAGTAAAGACCTGGGAGATATATGGGGTAAAAATCCCTAGAAAAACAGCAATAATAACTGGCTGCTCTTTATTGACCATATCCTGCGGTAGGCAAAGAAGAGCTGGTTTTATCCAGAGGATGATCTCCGTTTGTCTTCATGATCTGGCATTTCCTGCAAGCCAGGCATGGGGCTCTGAACTAGAGCTGCAAATGCTGGGGGCCCTCATTGTCCCTTTTCTCTTCTCAGGGGGACAACGGGCATGTCCATGATGCAGTTTGACAGGCTTTACCACAGGGAGATAATAGACTTCCAAGGGTAGGTGGGAGCTGGGAAAAGCCACTTAGGAACAGATTTTCAGGGGAGGTGATAGACAAGGGCAAAGCGAAGAATGAGGATGAGTGTGTCAAGTTTCAAAGTGCCAGGAGGCAGCACAGTGCATTCGGGAAACTACAGCAAGTTCATGACAACCGACAGCTGATCTGGCAGCATCACCTGGGGATGGAGGCTAAGCCCCGGGGTTAACACTGGGGGTGAGATGGTTTGTATACTATGGCCAGGAGGTGAGGTACTACACTGTGGGGGCACAGGGAGCTACTGGAGTATTTCAAATATCAGAATCATAACCATAATAGAGTATTTAATTGCATCCTAGCTTTCATCAAGTGTAAGATGCACTATAGTTTATGTTCGACTAAGAAAGAGAAATGCTGTCAGTTAAAGTAGGATATGTCATCAAGTGCAAGGTGAGTGCCACCTTAAGAGATATTAAAATGGGGGGGGGGACAAATCTTAGAACAAGTAAATTGTGGTAGTAGAATAATTAAGAAAGATCCAACACTTGGATCAACTAAAGAAGTGATTATTGCTTACCATGTGCCCCAAACTATATTAAGTCCTAGAACAAGAGACGTGCTCATCTTGATGCCCCGCAGCTGTTAGACCCAAGGTACAGAGGGCAGTAGCCAACGACCAGCAGGCCCCAAGTGTCATGTGCAGACTCTAAGAGCAACTGCCTTTGAAAGAGGAAACAGTTGAGAGTGGGCTTTCTGATGTAGAGAATTACTAGCTGGGAAAGTAGGACAATTGACACAGAATCGGAATTGATGCCCCTACATGACAGAGTTGGTGAATCTTCCCTTCTCAGAGATCTTGAGCCTCCTCTGAAATGAATTTTTCATTTTGGACAGAACATTCAGGATAAATATGATCTGTTTGAGTTCCTGGTTCTCTCATTAGGACTGTTTCTTAGGCTTCACTGGCACAAGAAAAGGGTTTTGATAATGCAGGTAAATCCTGACAAAAGCAAAGCACGGGATCTATGAAAATCTAACCACTCAGAGGAGAACAACAGATAAAGGGCCAGGCCGACCTGACCCTGCAGGACAGGTAAGGCTGGTCTGGCAAGAGGGGTAGAGGGGAAGTGCCCATCTTCTGCTAGAAGAGCTAGAGAAGACCCCTTCCGGAGAAACCACCAGGAGAGGAGAGCAGTAGGTGCTGATGATGAAGAATATTTTAATCAGCAGAGAAAGTCAAAATGACAAAGTTCCAATCAGAGTAAACATATGGGATTAAAAAAAAAAATAAAGAAAAAAGATTTTTTTGAAAGGACTTTTTTTTAAAGGAATTTAAACTAAAGTCCTTTTAAAGAGACCGTTGGCTGTTTAAACCAATAGTACAACTCACTGAGAGAATCGCCACATTATTTCTTGGGGTAGAAAGGACCTGGAATGTAGAAAGACCTATTCTGCAGAGGAAAAAATAGAATCACTAACAGGCCTCATGCCTTGCACAGCCAGTGGCTAGAATCCCTGCCTCTTGAGACCCTGTGCCAGAAGGCCGCTAGAACCATCTCAACTATGTTAGTCTTTCTTGGAAGCCAACAAGTGTTTGCCCAGTTAAGAGCACGGTAACAATCAGTCACGTTATGTTATAATGATTGTCGATATCTTTAAAAGCCTTGTCAAGTTACTTTTTGAGTAACCCTCACCCCACCCTTAGAGAAATTTATCTGTGGTTCACCTCTTTGAAATACCTCATGGTTGTTCCACAATTACCATAGAGAAAAAAACAAAACAAAACAAACAAAAAAAAGCTTTTTATTAACAAAGTGTTCAGAAGGGGGCGCCACTGTAAACAATGAGAGTTTTCGCTGCCGGGACAATTTTGTTGCAGAAACAGCTGAAAGCAATCGGGTCAGACAGAGCCAAGCGCTGGAGGGATTTTTAAAAGGACAAAAACCGAACCAAATCTAACCGAAACAAAAATCAAAACCAATGGCCAAGATTTCAAGTTTGCTACTAAAGGTATGACATTCTCCTAAGACATGCGAGTGACTTGATCACTTTCTTTATATATTTATATTTGAAGAAGAAGGAACTATTTGATGCAGCAAATCCACGTTGGTTAAAAACTACCAGATATGGGGGCTCCTGGGTGGCTCAGTGGTTTCGGCCTCTGCCATTCGGCTCAGGTCATGATTTCAGGGTCCTGGGATGGAGCCCCACATCGGGCTCTCTGCTCAGCGGGGAGCCTGCTTTCCCCCTCTCTCTCTGCCTCCCTCTCTACCTACTTGTGATCTGTCTGTCAAATGGGTAAATAAGATCTTTAAAAAAAGAATTACTAGATGTGAAATACATCGAGGGTATGGGAAGGAAAATGATTTCCCCTGATCTGACTAGGAAGTGGTTGAAGCCTGAATTAAAGTGCTATAAAAAGAGTAAAGACCTGGGAGATTTATGGGGTAAAAATCCCTATAAAAACAGCAATAATAACTGGCTGCTCTTTATTGACCAGATCCTGCGGTAGGCAAAGAAGAGCTGGTTTTAGCCAGAGGATGATCTCAGTTTGTCTTCATGATCTGGCATTTCCTGCAAGCCAGGCATGGGGCTCTGCACTAGAGCTGCAAATGCTGGGGGCCCTCATTGTCCCTTTTCTCTTCTCAGGGGGACAACGGGCATGTCCATGATGCAGTGTGACAGGCTTTACCACAGGGAGATAATAGACTGCCAAGGGTAGGTGGGAGCTGGGAAAAGCCACTTAGGAACAGATTTTCAGGGGAGGTGATAGACAAGGGCAAAGCGAAGAATGAGGATGAGTGTGTCAAGTTTCAAAGTGCCAGGAGGCAGCACAGTGCATTCGGGAAACTACAGCAAGTTCATGACAACCGACAGCTGATCTGGCAGCATCACCTGGGGATGGAGGCTGAGCCCCGGGGTTAACACTGGGGGTGAGATGGTTTGTATACTATGGCCAGGAGGTGAGGTACTACACTGTGAGGGCACAGGGAGCTACTGGAGGATTTCAAAAATCAGAATCGTAACCATAATAGAGTATTTAATTGCATCCTAGCTTTCATCAAGTGTAAGATGCACTATAGTTTATGTTCGACTAAGAAAGAGAAATGCTGTCAGTTAAAGTAGGATATGGCATCAAGTGAAAGGTGAGTGCCACCTTAAGAGATATTAAAATGGGGGGGGGGGGACAAATCTTAGAACAAGTCAATTGTGGTAGTAGAATAATTAAGAAAGATCCAACACTTGGATCAACTAAAGAAGTGATTATTGCTTACCATGTGCCCCAAACTATATTAAGTCCTAGAACAAGAGACGTGCTCATCTTGATGCCCCGCAGCTGTTAGACCCAAGGTACAGAGGGCAGTAGCCAACGACCAGCAGGCCCCAAGTGTCATGTGCAGACTCTAAGAGCAACTGCCTTTGAAAGAGGAAACAGTTGAGAGTGGGCTTTCTGATGTAGAGAATTACTAGCTGGGAAAGTAGGACAATTGACACAGAATCGGAATTGATGCCCCTACATGACAGAGTTGGTGAAACTTCCCTTCTCAGAGATCTTGAGCCTCCTCTGAAATGAATTTTTCATTTTGGACAGAACATTCAGGATAAATATGATCTGTTTGAGTTCCTGGTTCTCTCATTAGGACTGTTTCTTAGGCTTCACTGGCACAAGAAAAGGGTTTTGATAATCCAGGTAAATCCTGACAAAAGCAAAGCACGGGATCTATGAAAATCTAACCACTCAGAGGAGAACAACAGATAAAGGGCCAGGCCGACCTGACCCTGCAGGACAGGAAAGGCTGGTCTGGCAACAGGGGTAGAGGGGAAGTGCCCATCTCCTGCTAGAAGAGCTAGAGAAGACCCCTTCCGGAGAGACCACCAGGAGAGGAGAGCAGTAGGTGCTGATGATGAAGAATATTTTAATCAGCAGAGAAGGTCAAAATGACAAAGTTCCACGATCAGAGTAAACATATGGGATAAAAAATAAAAAATAAAGAAAAAAGATTTTTTTGAAAGGACTTTTTTTAAAGGAATTTAAACAAAAGTCCTTTTAAAGAGACAGTTGCCTGTTTAAGCTAATAGTAAAACTCACTGAGAGAATCTCCACATTATTTCTTGGGGTAGAAAGGACCTGGAATGTAGAAAGACCCTTTCTGCAGAGGAAAAAATAGAATCACTAACAGGCCTCATGCCTTGCACAGCCAGTGGCTAGAATCCCTGCCTCATGAGACCCTGTGCCAGAAGGCCGCTAGAACCATCTCAACTATGTTAGTCTTTCTTGGAAGCCAACAAGTGTTTGCCCAGTTAAGAGCACGGTAACAATCAGTCACGTTATGTTATAATGATTGTCGATATCTTTAAAAGCCTTGTCAAGTTCCTTTTTGAGTAACCCTCACCCCACCCTTAGAGAAATTTATCTGTGGTTCACCTCTTTGAAATACCTCATTGTTGTTCCACATTTACCATAGCCAAAAAACAAAAACAAACAAACAAACAAACAAAAAAAGCTTTTTATTAACAAAGTGTTCAGAAGGGGGCGCCACTGTAAACTATGAGAGTATTCGCTGCGGGGACAATTTTTTTGCAGAAACAGCTGAAAGCAATCAGGTCAGACAGAGCCAAGGGCTGGAGGGATTTTTAAAATGACAAAAACCGAACCAAATCTAACCAAAACAAAAATCAAAACCAATGGCCAAGATTTCAAGTTTGCTACTAAAGGTATGACATTCTCCTAAGACATGCGAGTGACTTGATCACTTTATTTATATATTTATATTTGAAGAAGAAGGAACTATTTGATGCAGCAAATCCACGTTGGTTAAAAATTACCAGATATGGGGGCTCCTGGCAGGCTCAGTGCTTTCGGCCTCTGCCTTCGGCTCAGGTCATGATTTCAGGGTCCTGGGATGGAGCCCCACATCGGGCTCTCTGCTCAGCGGGGAGCCTGCTTCCCCCCTCTCTCTCTCTGCCTCCCTCTCTACCTACTTGTGATGTCTGTCAAATGGGTAAATAAGATCTTTAAAAAAAGAATTACTAGATGTGAAATACATCGAGGGTATGGGAAGGAAAATGATTTCACCTGATCTGACTAGGAAGTGGTTGGAGCTTGAATTGAAGTGCTACAAAAAGAGTAAAGACCTGGGAAATATATGGGGTAAGAATCCCTAGAAAAACAGCAATAATAACTGGCTGCTCTTTATTGATCAGATCCTGCGGTAGGCAAAGAAGAGCTGGTTTTAGCCAGAGGATGATCTCCCTTTGTCTTCATGATCTGGCATTCCCTGCAAGCCAGGCATGGGGCTCTGCACTAGAGCTGCAAATGCTGGGGGTCCTCATTGTCCCTTTTCTCTTCTCAGGGGGACAACGGGCATGTCCATGATGCAGTGTGACAGGCTTTACCACAGGGAGATAAAAGACTGCCAAGGGTAGGTGGGAGCTGGGAAAAGCCACTTAGGAACAGATTTTCAGGGGAGGTGATAGACAAGGGCAAAGCGAAGAATGAGGATGAGTGTGTCAAGTTTCAAAGTGCCAGGAGGCAGCACAGTGCATTCGGGAAACTACAGCAAGTTCATGACAACCGACAGCTGATCTGGCAGCATCACCTGGGGATGGAGGCTGAGCCCCGGGGTTAACACTGGGGGTGAGATGGTTTGTATACTATGGCCAGGAGGTGAGGTACTACACTGTGGGGGCACAGGGAGCTACTGGAGGATTTCAAAAATCAGAATCGTAACCATAATAGAGTATTTAATTGCATCCTAGCTTTCATCAAGTGTAAGATGCACTATAGTTTATGTTCGACTAAGAAAGAGAAATGCTGTCAGTTAAAGTAGGATATGTCATCAAGTGCAAGGTGAGTGCCACCTTAAGAGATATTAAAATGGGGGGGGGGACAAATCTTAGAACAAGTCAATTGTGGTAGTAGAATAATTAAGAAAGATCCAACACTTGGATCAACTAAAGAGTGATTATTGCTTACCATGTGCCCCAAACTATATTAAGTCCTAGAACAAGAGACGTGCTCATCTTGATGCCCCGCAGCTGTTAGACCCAAGGTACAGAGGGCAGTAGCCAACGACCAGCAGGCCCCAAGTGTCATGTGCAGACTCTAAGAGCAACTGCCTTTGAAAGAGGAAACAGTTGAGAGTGGGCTTTCTGATGTAGAGAATTACTAGCTGGGAAAGTAGGACAATTGACACAGAATCGGAATTGATGCCCCTACATGACAGAGTTGGTGAAACTTCCCTTCTCAGAGATCTTGAGCCTCCTCTGAAATGAATTTTTCATTTTGGACAGAACATTCAGGATAAATATGATCTGTTTGAGTTCCTGGTTCTCTCATTAGGACTGTTTCTTAGGCTTCACTGGCACAAGAAAAGGGTTTTGATAATCCAGGTAAATCCTGACAAAAGCAAAGCACGGGATCTATGAAAATCTAACCACTCAGAGGAGAACAACAGATAAAGGGCCAGGCCGACCTGACCCTGCAGGACAGGAAAGGCTGGTCTGGCAACAGGGGTAGAGGGGAAGTGCCCATCTCCTGCTAGAAGAGCTAGAGAAGACCCCTTCCGGAGAGACCACCAGGAGAGGAGAGCAGTAGGTGCTGATGATGAAGAATATTTTAATCAGCAGAGAAGGTCAAAATGACAAAGTTCCACGATCAGAGTAAACATATGGGATAAAAAATAAAATATAAAGAAAAAAGATTTTTTTGAAAGGACTTTTTTTAAAGGAATTTAAACAAAAGTCCTTTTAAAGAGACAGTTGCCTGTTTAAGCTAATAGTAAAACTCACTGAGAGAATCTCCACATTATTTCTTGGGGTAGAAAGGACCTGGAATGTAGAAAGACCCTTTCTGCAGAGGAAAAAATAGAATCACTAACAGGCCTCATGCCTTGCACAGCCAGTGGCTAGAATCCCTGCCTCATGAGACCCTGTGCCAGAAGGCCGCTAGAACCATCTCAACTATGTTAGTCTTTCTTGGAAGCCAACAAGTGTTTGCCCAGTTAAGAGCACGGTAACAATCAGTCACGTTATGTTATAATGATTGTCGATATCTTTAAAAGCCTTGTCAAGTTCCTTTTTGAGTAACCCTCACCCCACCCTTAGAGAAATTTATCTGTGGTTCACCTCTTTGAAATACCTCATTGTTGTTCCACATTTACCATAGCCAAAAAACAAAAACAAACAAACAAACAAACAAAAAAAGCTTTTTATTAACAAAGTGTTCAGAAGGGGGCGCCACTGTAAACTATGAGAGTATTCGCTGCGGGGACAATTTTTTTGCAGAAACAGCTGAAAGCAATCAGGTCAGACAGAGCCAAGGGCTGGAGGGATTTTTAAAATGACAAAAACCGAACCAAATCTAACCAAAACAAAAATCAAAACCAATGGCCAAGATTTCAAGTTTGCTACTAAAGGTATGACATTCTCCTAAGACATGCGAGTGACTTGATCACTTTATTTATATATTTATATTTGAAGAAGAAGGAACTATTTGATGCAGCAAATCCACGTTGGTTAAAAATTACCAGATATGGGGGCTCCTGGCAGGCTCAGTGCTTTCGGCCTCTGCCTTCGGCTCAGGTCATGATTTCAGGGTCCTGGGATGGAGCCCCACATCGGGCTCTCTGCTCAGCGGGGAGCCTGCTTCCCCCCTCTCTCTCTCTGCCTCCCTCTCTACCTACTTGTGATGTCTGTCAAATGGGTAAATAAGATCTTTAAAAAAAGAATTACTAGATGTGAAATACATCGAGGGTATGGGAAGGAAAATGATTTCACCTGATCTGACTAGGAAGTGGTTGGAGCTTGAATTGAAGTGCTACAAAAAGAGTAAAGACCTGGGAAATATATGGGGTAAGAATCCCTAGAAAAACAGCAATAATAACTGGCTGCTCTTTATTGATCAGATCCTGCGGTAGGCAAAGAAGAGCTGGTTTTAGCCAGAGGATGATCTCCCTTTGTCTTCATGATCTGGCATTCCCTGCAAGCCAGGCATGGGGCTCTGCACTAGAGCTGCAAATGCTGGGGGCCCTCATTGTCCCTTTTCTCTTCTCAGGGGGACAACGGGCATGTCCATGATGCAGTGTGACAGGCTTTACCACAGGGAGATAAAAGACTGCCAAGGGTAGGTGGGAGCTGGGAAAAGCCACTTAGGAACAGATTTTCAGGGGAGGTGATAGACAAGGGCAAAGCGAAGAATGAGGATGAGTGTGTCAAGTTTCAAAGTGCCAGGAGGCAGCACAGTGCATTCGGGAAACTACAGCAAGTTCATGACAACCGACAGCTGATCTGGCAGCATCACCTGGGGATGGAGGCTGAGCCCCGGGGTTAACACTGGGGGTGAGATGGTTTGTATACTATGGCCAGGAGGTGAGGTACTACACTGTGGGGGCACAGGGAGCTACTGGAGGATTTCAAAAATCAGAATCGTAACCATAATAGAGTATTTAATTGCATCCTAGCTTTCATCAAGTGTAAGATGCACTATAGTTTATGTTCGACTAAGAAAGAGAAATGCTGTCAGTTAAAGTAGGATATGTCATCAAGTGCAAGGTGAGTGCCACCTTAAGAGATATTAAAATGGGGGGGGGGGACAAATCTTAGAACAAGTCAATTGTGGTAGTAGAATAATTAAGAAAGATCCAACACTTGGATCAACTAAAGAGTGATTATTGCTTACCATGTGCCCCAAACTATATTAAGTCCTAGAACAAGAGACGTGCTCATCTTGATGCCCCGCAGCTGTTAGACCCAAGGTACAGAGGGCAGTAGCCAACGACCAGCAGGCCCCAAGTGTCATGTGCAGACTCTAAGAGCAACTGCCTTTGAAAGAGGAAACAGTTGAGAGTGGGCTTTCTGATGTAGAGAATTACTAGCTGGGAAAGTAGGACAATTGACACAGAATCGGAATTGATGCCCCTACATGACAGAGTTGGTGAAACTTCCCTTCTCAGAGATCTTGAGCCTCCTCTGAAATGAATTTTTCATTTTGGACAGAACATTCAGGATAAATATGATCTGTTTGAGTTCCTGGTTCTCTCATTAGGACTGTTTCTTAGGCTTCACTGGCACAAGAAAAGGGTTTTGATAATCCAGGTAAATCCTGACAAAAGCAAAGCACGGGATCTATGAAAATCTAACCACTCAGAGGAGAACAACAGATAAAGGGCCAGGCCGACCTGACCCTGCAGGACAGGAAAGGCTGGTCTGGCAACAGGGGTAGAGGGGAAGTGCCCATCTCCTGCTAGAAGAGCTAGAGAAGACCCCTTCCGGAGAGACCACCAGGAGAGGAGAGCAGTAGGTGCTGATGATGAAGAATATTTTAATCAGCAGAGAAGGTCAAAATGACAAAGTTCCACGATCAGAGTAAACATATGGGATAAAAAATAAAATATAAAGAAAAAAGATTTTTTTGAAAGGACTTTTTTTAAAGGAATTTAAACAAAAGTCCTTTTAAAGAGACAGTTGCCTGTTTAAGCTAATAGTAAAACTCACTGAGAGAATCTCCACATTATTTCTTGGGGTAGAAAGGACCTGGAATGTAGAAAGACCCTTTCTGCAGAGGAAAAAATAGAATCACTAACAGGCCTCATGCCTTGCACAGCCAGTGGCTAGAATCCCTGCCTCATGAGACCCTGTGCCAGAAGGCCGCTAGAACCATCTCAACTATGTTAGTCTTTCTTGGAAGCCAACAAGTGTTTGCCCAGTTAAGAGCACGGTAACAATCAGTCACGTTATGTTATAATGATTGTCGATATCTTTAAAAGCCTTGTCAAGTTCCTTTTTGAGTAACCCTCACCCCACCCTTAGAGAAATTTATCTGTGGTTCACCTCTTTGAAATACCTCATTGTTGTTCCACATTTACCATAGCCAAAAAACAAAAACAAACAAACAAACAAACAAAAAAAGCTTTTTATTAACAAAGTGTTCAGAAGGGGGCGCCACTGTAAACTATGAGAGTATTCGCTGCGGGGACAATTTTTTTGCAGAAACAGCTGAAAGCAATCAGGTCAGACAGAGCCAAGGGCTGGAGGGATTTTTAAAATGACAAAAACCGAACCAAATCTAACCAAAACAAAAATCAAAACCAATGGCCAAGATTTCAAGTTTGCTACTAAAGGTATGACATTCTCCTAAGACATGCGAGTGACTTGATCACTTTATTTATATATTTATATTTGAAGAAGAAGGAACTATTTGATGCAGCAAATCCACGTTGGTTAAAAATTACCAGATATGGGGGCTCCTGGCAGGCTCAGTGCTTTAGGCCTCTGCCTTCGGCTCAGGTCATGATTTCAGGGTCCTGGGATGGAGCCCCACATCGGGCTCTCTGCTCAGCGGGGAGCCTGCTTCCCCCCTCTCTCTCTCTGCCTCCCTCTCTACCTACTTGTGATGTCTGTCAAATGGGTAAATAAGATCTTTAAAAAAAGAATTACTAGATGTGAAATACATCGAGGGTATGGGAAGGAAAATGATTTCACCTGATCTGACTAGGAAGTGGTTGGAGCTTGAATTGAAGTGCTACAAAAAGAGTAAAGACCTGGGAAATATATGGGGTAAGAATCCCTAGAAAAACAGCAATAATAACTGGCTGCTCTTTATTGATCAGATCCTGCGATAGGCAAAGAAGAGCTGGTTTTAGCCAGAGGATGATCTCCCTTTGTCTTCATGATCTGGCATTCCCTGCAAGCCAGGCATGGGGCTCTGCACTAGAGCTGCAAATGCTGGGGGCCCTCATTGTCCCTTTTCTCTTCTCAGGGGGACAACGGGCATGTCCATGATGCAGTGTGACAGGCTTTACCACAGGGAGATAAAAGACTGCCAAGGGTAGGTGGGAGCTGGGAAAAGCCACTTAGGAACAGATTTTCAGGGGAGGTGATAGACAAGGGCAAAGCGAAGAATGAGGATGAGTGTGTCAAGTTTCAAAGTGCCAGGAGGCAGCACAGTGCATTCGGGAAACTACAGCAAGTTCATGACAACCGACAGCTGATCTGGCAGCATCACCTGGGGATAGAGGCTGAGCCCCGGGGTTAACACTGGGGGTGAGATGGTTTGTATACTATGGCCAGGAGGTGAGGTACTACACTGTGGGGGCACAGGGAGCTACCGGAGGATTTCAAATATCAGAATCGTAACCATAATAGAGTATTTAATTGCATCCTAGCTTTCATGAAGTGTAAGATGCCCTATAGTTTATGTTCGACTAAGAAAGATAAATGCTGTCAGTTAAAATAGGATATGTCATCAAGTGCAAGGTGATTGCCACCTTAAGAGATATTAAAATGGGGGGGGGGACAAATCTTAGAACAAGTTAATTGTGGTTGTAGAATAATTAAGAAAGATCCAACTCTTGGATCAAGTAAAGAAGTGATTATTGCTTACCATGTGCCCCAAACTATATTAAGTCCTAGAACAAGAGACGTGCTCATCTTGATGCCCCGCAGCTGTTAGACCCAAGGTACAGAGGGCAGTAGCCAAGGACCAGCAGGCCCCAAATGCCTTGTGCAGAGTCTAAGCGCAACTGCCTTTGAAAGAGGAAACGGTTGAGAGTGTGCCTTGAGAGTTAGAGATTTACTAGCTGGGAAAGTAGGACAATTGACACAGAATCGGAATTGATGCCCCTACATGACAGAGTTGGTGAAACTTCCCTTCTCAGAGATCTTGAGCCTCCTCTGAAATGAATTTTTCATTTTGGACAGAACATTCAGTATAAATATGATCTGTTTGAGTTCCTGGTTCTCTCATTAGGACTGTTTCTTAGGCTTCACTGGCACAAGAAAAGGGTTTTGATAATCCAGGGTAAATCCTGACAAAAGCAAAGCACCGTTTCTATGAAAAACTAACCACTCAGAGGAGAGCAACAGATAAAGGGCCAGGCCGACCTGACCCTGCAG
Organism: Mustela nivalis; assembly: GCF_964662115.1. Taxonomy (NCBI): domain Eukaryota; kingdom Metazoa; phylum Chordata; class Mammalia; order Carnivora; family Mustelidae; genus Mustela; species Mustela nivalis. The sequence goes on from NW_028135521.1 coordinate 157,876, forward strand.
GATAGGTAAGGTTAGTCTGGCAACAGTGGTAGAGGGGAAGTGCCCCTTTAGGTTGGCATGGACAAATCCCTCAATCAACTTTCTGTGCCTTTGTGACAGTTACGAGAAGTTCTGGTAAGTCCCCAATTAATGAAAACAGTCTGCTCTGATGCCTGTTGTCCTCGTCGGCTTTTCTCTAAGAATTCTTTTCATCTGTTAGTTTGGTGGTACTGGTGGTTGTATTTTAACGGTTCATGATTATAATATTCACCTTCAGAAGAGTTGTAAATGATTTTGTTTTTGCATATGCTAAAAACCTAAAAAAACATGTTTGATTTGAAGAAGACATATTCTCAGAGTTGACATCCTTAAAATGTCAGGGGAGAGGAAGCATATTTCCAAATTCAACTTATTAATGCCACTTTGGTCATATGTAAGTGGTTTCTAACTTACGAATGACTTGTATTTTAACAGTTTGTAATCTTGTAAAGATCCCCCCCCACCCCATGTAATCTACGTGTGGTTAGGTTCCTGGGCTGATCTACAAAAACTGTGTAATCCCTAATGGAACTGAAGGATAATATAAATAAAATGTAATACTTAATAAATGCTACATTTGCATGTTCTCTCAGAAAAATCTCTGTTGTGGGAATGGGACTCCCCACCTCTAAGCCATTGGGAATAGGAACTCCACCTGGTGAACAGTTCAGGGGCTGTTGTGGCATCACTTCTAACAGAAAACTGTGCTGCCCTGTCTCCCCTCCCGCCCCCCCCCATCTGTGTTTGGTGCCCTGACTTACGGCCTCTGTCCATTCTGATGCCCTGTCGTAAACTTGTCATAAACGACACCATCCTTCCTTGTGTGTCTCCTCTAGCTTGAGTGGCCTCTTGCGTCCCTCCCCTAAGACAGTGCCTGCATCCTAGAGAGAATATAAGGAGAACTTAATTTAAGGGAAGACACAGTACATGGTTAGAACCAAGAAAAAGGCGAAGTAATGGAAATATCAGTGCTGAGAAGCCTAGGGGAGGGGCAGGCAGGAAAGAGTTCGTGAAACAGGTAAAAATCTTGAGTTGTGGGCGCCTGGGTGGCTCAGTGGGTTAAGCCGCTGCCTTCGGCTCAGGTCATGATCTCAGAGTCCTGGGATCGAGTCCCGCATCGGGCTCACTGCTCAGCAGAGAGCCTGCTTCCCTCTCTCTCTCTCTCTGCCTGCCTCTCCATCTACTTGTGATTTCTCTCTGTCAAATAAATAAATAAAATCTTTAAAAAAAAATCTTGAGTTGTGCCTTGAGGTAGCCAATACTTTCCATGGTTTATGTCTCATTTGAATTTTACAAAATCTTGTTAAAGATACTTTTCCTTGGAATGGAAGGGATTTTTATGGTCCGCTGTTGCATTCCACACCAGCCGCTGTGGGGCTCTCCCACTGCCTCCTTGGTGTGCCTCTTCCTCCCGGGGCCTCATAGTGGTGTTGTTTCCCAAGCCTAGCCTTCCTTTGGCCTCCCACTCTTCTCTCAAACCCCCTCCCTGGAGGCAGATTTGCTCTACTCACACAGGCTCCCGTCCCACCTCACCCCCTGCCATCACCATATCCCCTCCCTTTTCCATGGCCTGTTTTTATGGCCACATTGGTCCTGCTCAGCCACAGGCCTGACCTGCCTTTCTGGTCCCAACTCTGAAGCTGTTCTGTGAGATTCTCAGATCACTGAGGGATACGACTATATCTGTCTTCATTGCATCCCTGTAGGCTGCCACAATACTGACGTCCAGGAGGTGTTTCATAATGTTGATGGAGTGAATTAATTCACCTTCCTGTGGAATTTTTGTGATCTGCCTACTTCATTCTAGTTGTTTCTGTTAACCTTTGTTTTGGCCCTAATTCCTAATTATCTCTTTATTCATTAGCTTCTGGACATGTTTCTCTACCTCTGTGCTCTGCCTTTTTCTGGTCTTCTGTTCTTCATTCTTGATTCCTGGTATTTCCATACCCACATTTCATCATCATGCATCAGTGCTTTGACATTCTTTCGTTCTCCAAAATATGCAGAATCTAAAGACTTCATCTCAGTGAAGTTGGCCCTCCATTCCTATTTCTGCTTCTCTCCAGAAGGAAGCCTGCAGTGCACATGGCTGTGTGCCTGTCTGACCCTGCCCCTGAGTGTGTGTGCACTTACATCTGCTCCCCATCCCCTCCCCACCTCGGCAGCTGTGTACACATGGCTTTCAGAGTCCGATTCGAGCCCCGTCGCATTTCCAGACTCTCCTGTACTTTGCTTCATATTATCTGTTCTCCATTCTAAGCCCCCTCATCCCCATAACTTTCACTGTATATGTCATTCTTCTTCTAGCCATGCGACCCTGCCTTCGTGTCATTATGCCCCCAGGTCATGAGTCCCCTCAACAGTAACTGTGTCTGGTATATCATGGTTTTTTTTTTTTTTGTCAATATCTGCATAGTACTGGTGCACAGGTATTAATTTTTGTGGAATTGAATGAGATGTAGGAAATTGATAATGTGACAAAACAATGTCTGTAATACATTTTCTTTATTATTCTTTTAAAGAGTCTCAGGTCATCAGTCAGTGAAGGAATTCGGGCAGTAGATGAACGAATGTGTAACAAGAGGACATAAGGAAGAAAAAGGTACCCTCCAGTAGATTTCTTATGCTGCATGCCAGTTGAAGCCCTCTCCTCTTGTCTCCGTGAACTTGTCAGCACTATTCAGCTTTTTTTCTTTTTTTTTTTAAATTTAGCTTTTTTTTAAAGCTCTCACGCATGTGCATTTTATGCATTATGTCACGTTATCTACCTGAAATAAGAAGACAGAATTTCAGAGGTACCCACACGATCTCAAGATCACCCACTTTTTCCAGAACAAGAAACAGTGATAACTGTTGTCGGTGCAGCACTTGACAGTTAACGACTGTATAAATTGTCAGCGGCCCTGTAAAGAAAATAGGCCTATATTAAAGACTAGGGGAGAAGTGGGCTTTCCAAAGCAAACTCAGGATTCTGCCGTAGGTTTGCTGTTATTTTCTGATCCTGTGTTCTTTATGTTCTGGTGTTCACTTTAATTTTTTCAATTCCCAGTAGTTAGCATGCGGTGTTGGCTTAGTTTCAGGTGTGTGAGACAGGCAACGGCTCTGTACATCTGAGGGCTCACCCCGGGAGTGTGCCCCTTAGTGCTATCTCCAGTTCCAAGTGTCCCCGATATCATTCATGAGCATAACGATGTAGCAGCACAGCGGGCATTGGGAGTCTGGGCTTCTGACTCTCGCCTGCTGCTCTGTACAATGTTTTCTATGTGTATTATTAGCATATTTGTTAAAATCTCAGTGGGGAGAAGCCTGTTTGAGGGACCTTCTGTTTAATTCGCCTCTGGATCTCCTCACAGCTTTTGTCCAAAGAATGCTTGTCGTGCGCTTCCAGACAAAACAGTAAGCTTTGTGAGAGCAGGGTGTATTTCTTGCTTTATTTTCTCGTGCCCCCCCACCCCCCGTCGGAATGAATATCGAGCTCCCAGGGGTGTTCATTATTATTATTATTTATTGAATGGATGACTTTGTATTTTTTTGTTCTTTAAGGATGAGAGTTTTCATAATGTCCCTCAACCTCTTTGATAATATTTGTAGTGTAAAAGGTCTTTAATGATTTGGTGCTTGGGCATATAGGTATATGCACATGTAAACTGAGAGGGCCAGTACAATCGGAAGCCAAAGTTAAAACATGAATAAAGGGCCATAAGAAAACAAATGGAGGGGCGCCTGGTGGCTCAGTTGGTTAAACGTCCGACTCTTGATTTTGGCTCAGGTCATGATCTCAGGATCATGAGATTGAGCCCCGCATTGAGCTCTGTGCTCAGCAGGATGTCTGCTCGAGATTCTCTCTCTCCCTCTGCCCCTCCCCTGCACGCGCACATGCAGTCTCTCTCTCTCTCAAATAAACAAATCTTTTTTAAAAAAATAGGAAAGAAATGCCCATAGAAAGATTCAGGATGGGGAAAAAAAGAAATAAGAGTATAGAATATGAGAAAGCAAAGTCTAGGGTTTTTTTTTCCTCTATAAACTTGCAATAGAATATGGAAGTATGCTTATTCTAGAACTAAGATTTGCATTTTTGAGAATTCTGTGTTTCATAGAAATATTCAAAATATAGCATGCCCTATATATTTGAAGTTAACTTTTGGTCTTATATTTTCCTGCATTTAGCATGGGAAATAAAGATGATTAAGAGTAAAGATGGTGACGTTTTTTGTTTGCTTAATTTTTATTTTTATAGATGTGTGTTTTGAGGCTTATACAAGTTATTTGATCAGTTGAAAAGATTGAAAAAATCTTAAATTCACAAAGTTCGAAAGAAACCTCTGCACTAGAAGCAAGCAGGTAAGCATTTTTTTTTAACTAAGTACCACATAAAATAATACTTCACATCCAATCTAATTAGGAGGGGACGGCTTAGTTAGAATTCATTTCTGAAGAAGAAGAAAATCCAGGTTTGTGGCTAGAATGTAGCTCCAGGAGAGTGGAGAGCATGAAATGGTGAAATCTATAACACGTTCCTATAAACGCTTTGGTTATAGACCACAGTTCCAACACGTCATTATGCTTGCAGTGTAAAAGTATACTTGGAATCACCTTCTCTGAGGACTAGCAAAGTCCTGTTGATCTTTAAGGCATACCTACCATTCATCTTGGTTTTTCTCCATCTCATTTTTTTCCTAGACATGCCCAGAGTATTACCATTGATGTATTTTGCACCAGCATTATATTATTATGAAACAGTATAGGGCATATCCAGTTGAAATTTACAAACAGGAAAGGAAAAACTTATGAAATAGGAAAAAGATGATGGCTCTCTTTGTTATACTGTGATTGTCTTGTTCCCTTCCTGGTGTGAATTTTCAATCAGCCAGGGTAGATGAGTGACTCAGAAAATGAGTAGTTAGGTCCTGTCAGCACTGTGAGACGCACAGTGGTGCAGTGGGAGTAGCCGGGGCTGGTCCTACACATACCAGCTGGGCTGCCTGTGTCAAGGTCGCCTGGTGCCCTGAGTGCTCTGTTGTGTGACGCTAACAGTCCCTCCTTTTGCAGGTGGAGTTAGGTTTCTAAATTTTAGGAATTAAGGTTTTAGATTTGGAAGGAACTTGAGAGACCATATGCTCCACATGTCTCATGATGGAGATTAAGAACGGACACATCCCAAAGGAAGCGATTCTCTGGTCCTAGGTCTCTGTCCCCTTTCACATCAAGGCATTCAACTAAGTGGTCAGCCTCCACTGTGCTTGTGTCTCTAGCCCGTTGCACTCGTGCTTCTGCCCCGTTCGTCCACACTTAGCAGACAGTCTGCACACGGCCCTTCTGCAGCCCGTGTGTCTCCAGCAGCTCTGCTTCACTGCGGCCCTTGGCAGCGCCTGCAGCCCCTCCAGCCATGTCCACGTTCGGCCCCTGGGGAGCTGGCCCTCCAGTGTTCTTCCCATCTTTGCTGTTGCTGCTGTGCTCCTCGGATAGAAACACCTCAGTGAGCTCTGTGTCTACAATCCTGTCCCTTTGCAACACTGTCCTTGATAAACAGACATTGTGCGCTTTCTTGCTTAGAATTACCTTGGAGGACTTTTTTCTCCAGAAGAGCAGCTCTGAGCTCTAGAGTCAGGAAAGCCAGAGCAGTATCAGCGCACAGTAAATCCATCATGCTCTGCCAGGCCCAGAAATGCCGAGAAAAGGATAAATAGGAAATGCACATGGGATCAGTCAGTAGAGGTTGGGATTAGGCTTCTGCATTGGTCGTGCCAAGCGCTTGCCTTCCCTCCACACCAGTTCTGATGCTCTGGGACGGGGCACACCATGGCAGGTCTCCAGCGATTTTGGGTTTTCTTACAGTGTGTTTCCTCACTACCTGACTGCCCATCCTCAGATGTGGGATGCCTCATAGAGCCCAGCAGGGGCTTTGGGGCCTTTGTTGTGTGTTTTTTTTTCTTTCACTGTTCGACTTCCTTTTGAATGGGGTTGACGCTTTCTAATGTGGGGGGCAAGAGGGAAGTGTATCCAGTCCACTTGATGGCAGATGCACTGTGAGTGATTTCTCACCAGCTCCCGGAGCACCGAGCTTGCTCTTTCTGCCGTTGGGTAAATTTAAACTTGGAGTCCGCTGCTCTGAGCGATTTCCCAGGTTGCTGCTAGGCGGTCAGTTTTAGCTGATTGAGGAGACAGCAGTAGTTGGTACTGGGGAGGTACTTGGGAGGGAGAATGAGGCAGGCAGAGAAGAAGAGGGGGCTTCGGGTATGAACGGTAGGACAGGGCAAGAGAGAGGAGGGGGTTAGAGAATGGGAGAAGAAGGGAGAAGAAGGGCACGAATGGGAGAGCCCGAGGAACGTGGAGGAATCATGCAGTTGTACCCACACTGACCTAAAATAGCTCCATCCCCTTGCCTGGGCCCTGTGGCCCGGGCCAGGCTGCGTCGGTGGCTTCTACGACCTCCCCGCTCCTCACCCCTTGCACTGGGGCCTGCTGCACAGACAGTTTGTCATGAAAATTGATGGCGTTCAGGTGCAGGTGCCTGAGCGCTGTAAGGCATGTGGGGCGGTGGGGGTGGCAGGTTTTTAACTTTGGGAATTACATTTCTCTAATTGTCTCTACTAGCCCTCTCTGGACTAGACAGATTTTGGAGAGAATTGCCACAGAATTTAACCAGTTACACTTTCATGCTGTTCAGAGCAAAGGCATGCCTCTTCTGGACAAAGTAAGACCAGCAAGTGTTGGTTTCGATTTTCAATTTGCTGTTTGCGAATTTCCTGGATGATTTTGGTTTGACCTAGCATTGCCCCTGATAATTGCTACTCTACAGGATTTTGAAGCTAGCTTTGAATATTTTTTTTTTCAGTGTCTCCTGCTTGGGACCCTGCTTCCATTATGTCACACTAGATAGATTTTGTGTAAAGACACAAGCGTAGTCTCCAAACTATGCAAGTAAAATTAATTCTGAATTTCATGTAACTTGACACATCATATGATGTAGTCAGAGTTCATTTATCCAAAGCCCTTGACTGGGTTTAAATGCACGTTTGTCAGATTTACTCCGTAGCTTAAGAGGCAAATAACTTTTTGTCATTCCGTAATTGTCTAAACTTCACTTTGATGAAGCCGACTTACTTTCAAAGAAATCATAGGGAGGGGACGCCTCAGTGGCTCAGTCAGTTGAGCCACTGCCTCTGGCTTAGGTCATGATCCCAGGGTCCTGGGATTGAGTCCCACCTTGGGCTCCTTGCTTGGCAGGAAGCCTGCTTCTCTTTCTGCCTGTGTCTCCTTGTGTGCTTGTGCTCTCTCTCGACAAATAAATAAATAAAAACCTTAAAAAAAAAAAAAAAAGAAAGAAAGCAATCATGGGGAGAAGAGATTCATTGTTATTCTCTAGGAAATGTTGGGATTTTAATCTTACATATATTCTGGTAGAATTAGAGGCTCTCTTTATATATATAACACATATGTATATAAATTATACACATATATTTGAGCTTTTAGAAACTGTGGTACCTGGACCTTCTTTCCTGGTCTCTCTGTTCTTACAGCGTATAGCCCACATTACGGCCATGCTGCAGCAGTCCCTGGGAGGCCTGCTGCTAGAAGGGCTTCAGACTTCCAATGTGGACATCATACGGCACTGCCTCCAGACTTAGGCTACAATTGACAAGACACGGGATGCAGAGGCGTTAGTCGGTCAAGTACTGGTGAAACCATACATGGATGAAGTTTGTGCCCCCATGCACCTCATTCCACAAACACAGAGCATCTAATCTGGCTTCATTTCTTGACTGGGTGCGAGAGAGCTCAGGGCTCTTCCTTGAAGATGCTCTATTGTTCCTGCTCTTCTGGTTGTAAGAAAAGGTTGGTTTCGCTTGGTGCCCATCAGCATGGCAGGAATCAGGCATGCGCTCTGGTCTCTTCCAGTGATGCCATAACTCAGGGATCATCTTAATTTAGTAGGGGTGAGGGACTTGCCTAGGAAGAAGGTACGGATCAGAACATTTTCAGGTCAATTTCCATTTCCATAAGTTATACGTTAATGAAGTTGCCGAAAAGCGTGACCCCACCAAGGTGCCCGTGCCCACTGGAGGAGCTGGAAGACAGCTCTGTGCGCAGGGAAAGTCTGTGAGGGGAAGCGTATTCGCAGAATTGATGTGGCCTAAGTCTTGAAGACCATGGGGGAGTTTGCCAGGCTAGGAAGGTGGGAGGGAGGGAATATTCAAAGATAAAGGGCTTTGGAGGGCGAGTTAGCGGGGTAGTACCTTAAGTCCAGAACTTGGTTACCCAGTGTTCTTGACCTATAAGGATACAGTAAAATACAGGGAGTCAGTGTATCCTGCCTCTGAGCGGCCGGAGTATGGGCTGCACCATGTGAGGCCGCCAGCAATCAGCAGCTTCCAACTTAGAGAGCGTTGGTTTCATCTAGTTCAAGCTGACAGAAGTCATGAAGCCAGTCTCAGCGTTTGAGGGCTTTCTTCCAGTCACCTGCCAGTGCGAGTGTTCTTTCTGTCTGGTAAGTATAAAGCTACCCACCATGACTTCAGGATGAAAGGCTTCCAGTTTTAAAACGAGGCAGTATCCCAGTGATAGAAGTGAAATTGAAGGATTAATTTCAGTAATCTTCTCAGCTTCATTAAGACTACTAAAAGTAAATGATCTGTCAGTTCTTTGTATGTATCCTATTATAGTTCATAGCTCTCTCTGTGGGGGTGAAAAAGATCACATTATTCTTTGTCACTAAATGAAAATATTTAGTTATTTAATTTATGCCCTTTTCATTGAACTGAATCTAATATGCTAAATTAGGGAAGTACTTTACGTTTCCATGTCATTAAATGAATTGTGGCCACGTTTGTATTTTAAGTTTGTATGCTTGTCATTCACCTCCTGCAACTCAGCCTCACCAAAAAAAATTAAATACTAAAGCAAAATAAGATGTGTTTTCTTCCATCACTTTCCATCTCAGCCCTTTCCCTGTTCTGGAGACGGTAGAGAATAAGGCCAGGGTGAAGATGATACAGAGCTGTTGTCTGCAGATACAGTATTTTGCTTTTAAGCTCAGAAGGGAAGCAGATGAGTGTGTGTGATGTTTTGGCTTCAGGCCAGTCTCTGTCCCTCAGCCTCTGTGTCCCCCAGGGTTGGAGCAGTATTCCCAAATCCCGGGACCTAGATTTTCATGCCATTGTTACTTACCTCCTGTTTAGAAAGCATACTGAGTGGGGAGGAGGAAGGACGAAGTGCACTTTTAAGGTTTACACGATTCTTTTCTCTGTAGTGTATAGTTCATACTTCTCTTTTAGGTGCTTTAAAAACAAACAAACAAATAAATAAATAAAAATAAAACGCTCTTCCTTCTGCTAGGTGATTGTAGAGCAGATCGTTGAGTCTCATCCAGACAGCCTGAAGATCATGTATGCTAATAAGCTCCTGGAGTTTGTTCCTCACCACTGCCACCTTCTTCGAGAGGTCACAAGAGGAGCCATCTCAAGGTGACGTAAAATGCTGTGTATGCACCTGAGCTCAGTTTAGTGACCACCTGTCACCTCCTCATGTGCCGCTGATCCCTGGCTGTCCTGTCTGACCCGGGAACGTGGGAACGTGTGCTCTTCCCTATTTGTTACCAGTGCTGTGAGGCAGGTGTCACTTGCCTGGGTTTACAGGGAAGGGAGTGAAGAGTGGGGACGAATCTCAATGGTGACATTTGTGTGACTCCAGAGCCTCTGCTTTTCTCTTGTCTATACTGTCTCCTTAACCAGGCTCAAAATCAAAATTGGTTTCCTTCCATTATTGTGATGTCATCATTGGTCTATAAATACCAATTCATTTTAATTCAACACGTTTTATACTGATGGCAATTAAAGTCATGAACGGTTTTCCCTCCCTCTCTTATTTCATTTCCATGGCTTTCCAGTTCTGTTTCATGAATATCCCATTACCTTCCACCATCTCCGTCATCCCAGTCCAGACCTTTGTTGCCTTTTGTTCGAGGGTAGCGGGCTCTCCCCACCTGGTCTCCCAGCTCCACCTGTCCCTCTTCATTGCAGCCCTCAGCTGTCCCACCTGCCCAGAGCTCTTCAGCCTTCCTGAGTCGCTCGTGGCTTCTCATCGCCCACAGAAGAGCATCCAGTCTTCCTGGTGTAACCTGTGACCATTGGTGCTTGAGTCCTAGTGGTTCTCTGCTGTAGAACTTTCTACTGTGGAACTTTCCCCCATACCACTATGGTTCCTGGCCAGACAGGAGCACTTGACCTTCCCTAACACACCTGGTACAGAAGATCCCTGACTTCACCTTGGTTCAGTTTATGGTTTTTTGACTTTTTATAATAGTGCAGAAGTGATATGCATTTAGTGTGGATCTTTTCCCAGGCTGGCGATCTACAGTAGGGTCCTCTTTTGTAATGCTGGGCAGGGGCAGCGAGCACAGCCCCCAGGAAAACCACATGATCACGAGGGTCAGCAACCAACACACTTGAACCGTCCTGTTCTGGCTTTCAGTGCAGTGTTCAGTAAGTTACATGAGATACCAGACACTTTATTGTGAAATAGGCTTTGTGTTAGAGAATTTTGCCCAACTGTGCAATACTGTAAGTGTTCTCAAGACATTTAAGTTTGGCGGGGCTAAGCTCTGATGTTCAGTCGCTTAGGTGTTTTCCATGCATTTTCAACTAAAGAGATTTCCAGCTGAACAATGGGTTTATTAGAATCCGAGGCCATCATAAGCCGAGGAATATCTGTCTATACTGTGTGCCTCTGTGTTTTCCTTCATTGCTTCCTGTCTCTCATTCCTTTGTCTTTCTGTTGATCTGTCACTCCAGTCAAATACAACTTCTTTTTTTTTTAGGTTATTTATTTATTTACTTATTAGAGAAAGCATAAGCAGAGGGAGAGGCAAAGAGTGAAGCAGGCTCCCCACTGAGCAGGGAGCCCGATGTGGGACTCAATCCCAGGACCCTGAGATCATGACCTGAGCCACCCAAGCGCCCCCAGGCTATGGTTATTTCAAGAAAAAGTCCTATTTGTGAATTCTTCATCTAGTGAAGATGAATTAAAATCAGAAAGTCAACTCTGCCATCTTTAAAAACCCAGGAACAGAAAAAAATTCCACGAGCAGGTATAACCCTATCCACAATAAATCACTTTCAATCCAGTCCTGAAAACTAATACAGAGTAGGAAGAAAGCATTACAGAAAAATTTTGTTTTCATTAATCAAGCTGGAAAATAACGGGCCTTACATGAATGCTTTTTAGGAAGACAGTTCTTATAGTTTTATGTGGATAGAAACTCACATTACATTCGAAATGCATGTTAAAACCATGACTGTAGATTAACTACCACTTTCAGTCGTCAGAAGATGAAAAATGGTCAAGAGTCACCCAAACTGAATCCTGGTTCCTCCTGGAAAATGTGTTCCTAAATATTTTCCCCCTGAACTACTGTGCTCTTTCTGTATCTTACACAGCAGACACTGCGATGCACAAACACATCCAGAAGGCCTTTGAGGGCTGACAGCCTGCTGGAACAATGAGGAATTCACCTGGGTTTCTGCCTTTCTGCCGGGCCCAGAAAGTTCTGGGTAACCCTGGTGATGTGTCATGAGAATACATGTGTAGCTCACACCATATGTATTATCTCCTCAGGGTAGACACCAAAATCCATGTTCGTATATGAAAATCCGAGATGCATACAGAAATCAAGAGTGATTCTGTCATCTTGAAAGAAAAACACACTGTTGCACTGCCACATGCCTCGTTTCTCCTTGAGTGACTGCAGGAAGTAGCGATTGCAGTCAGAAATCTCAGAAAGAAAAAATTAGAGTAAGGGCAACACCTGAAGTTTATTCCTGAAAATACTTGGAGAACGACTGTGACCAATAAACCAGGGCTTAGTTCATGAGACTGTCAATGAGCTTATAACATCCCATGTCCTGGTCAAACCCTCATGACTGGGAGATGGAGGGACGTCTTCATCTTCCAGAGCTACTATTAGGGAAAAAGGTGGAGACAATACTGACTGAGTCCCTACTTCAGCAGGAGAGCCAAAAACACCATGCCCCTCCATAATCCCAAATGAAAATAAACATCTCGGGGCGCCTGGGTGGTTTAAGCTTCTGCCTTTGGCTGGGATTGAGACCCACGTCAGGCTCTTTGCTCAGCGGGGAGCCCACTTCCCTCCTTTACTCTGCCTGCCTCTCTGCCTACTTGTAATCTCTGTCTGTCAAATAAATAAAATAAAATCTTTAAAAAAGAAAAGAAAAGAAACATCTCATTTTACTAGTGTGCAGCAGTGACTATGCAGGAGAAATTATTATTATTTTATTATTAGATGATATATTATTATTATTATTATTATTATTATTGTACTATATTGTTAACCTTTTGAATTCGAACACCTAAAATTTTTAATAAAATATGAAGGCCTTTTTTTTTAAGATTTTATTTATTTGAAAGACAGAGATCACAAGTAGGCAGAGAGGCAGGCAGAGAGGGGGAAGCAGGCTCCCCACTGAACAGAGAATCCGATGCAGGACTTGATCCCAGGACCCTGGGATCATGACCTGGGCTGAAGGCAAGAGGCTTTATCCCACTGAGCCACCCAGGCGCCCCATGAAGGCTTTTTTTGTTTGTTTTTTTTTTTTAAGATTTTACCTATTTATTTGACAGAGAGATCACAAGTAGGCAGAGAGGCAGGCAGAGAGAGAGGGAGGAGGAAGCAGGCTCCCCGCTGAGCAGAGAGCCCGACATGGGACTTGATCCCAGGACCCTGAGATCATGACCTGAGCTGAAGGCAGCGGCTTAACCCACTGAGCCACCCAGGCGCCCCATGAAGGCTTTGTTTAAAGAACAAAAACTTCAGATTATATCTTTATCCTATCAGTTCCCACTACAACTGGATTCTGTCTTGGCCAACATTTAGCCATTCAGATAAAGTCCTTATTTAGTGCTTCGTGTGTATGCATGTGTAAAATAAGGGGACAGTCATAAATCTTTAAGATTGTGTATAATAACCATGAAATAAGGATTCTTGATACACAAGGTCTCGTCTGGGGAAAACAGCTGGAGAACAGTATGCAGTTTTCAAATGACGAAGGGGAAATACGCATTCGGTTATGAGAAAGGAAAGGAGAACAAGACCAAATATTAATAAAAGGGAAAAAAGCTTTTTCTGCCATCTTTCCGTGCCGCAGTAACAGTGTGAACAAATGTCCCACAGATGTCCTCAAGAACATTAACACTGCTGAAAGGGGGGGCGAAGGCCAGGTTCTTAGGAGGCCCTGCACCAAAGTCATTGTCCCGTTTCCTCACTGTGATGACGAAGCATGAGTACATTGGCAAATTTGAAATTATTGATGACCACAGAGCTGGGAAAACTGCTGTGAACCTCACGGACAAGTTAAACAAGTGTGGCATGACCGGCCCTAGACTTGTATAACTGAAAGATCTAGAAAAGTGGCAGAATATTTCCATCCCCTCAGTTTGGTTTCACTGCATGGAAAAATTCTTCTGGCATCATGCACCATGAAGAAGGAAGAATCCAGGCAGGAGGGAAAATCCTGGGATTTCTTTTTCCTAGAAATATAATATACATGGCACGTGAAATGCCTCAATGGGGAAAAAGAAGGAAAATAAATTACAGTCAACTAATGTTTGACAAGACAGCCAAACAATTCAATGGGGGTAAGAACAGTATTTTACTCCCAAGCAGCCACATGCAAATAATGAAACAGGAGTCCTGCCTCACACCATACAGAGAAAATAACCCCAAATGCATCAAAGACATAAGTGTAAGCATTAAAATGATAAAGTTCGGGATGCCTGGGTAGCTCAGTTGGTTGGACAGCTGCCTTCTGCTCAGGTCATGATCCCAGAGTTCCCGGTTTGAGTCCTGCATCAGGCTCCAAGCTCCACAGAGCTTGCTTCTCCCTCTGACCTTCTCCTCGCTCATGCTCTCTCTCATTGTCTGTTTCTCAAATAAATAAAATCTTTTAAAAAATAAAAATAAAGTAAAATGATAAAGTTTTCAGAAGAAAACACAAAGGTAAATGTTAGTGGTCTTGAATCTAACAATGGCTCTTCAGCCAAACACCAAAGTACAAGCAACTTAAAAAAAATAATAAACAAATAAATGGGACTCAACCAAATTATCCCAGTTTTGTGCTTCCAAGGACCCCATTGACAAAGTCAAAAGACAAGCCACTAAATGGGAGAAAATATTTGCAGGTCATATATAAGGAACATGCATTCAGACTGTGTGAAGAATTCTTACAACTCAAATAAAAAGACAACCAAGTTAAGAAATGAGCAAAGAGGGGCACCTGGGTGGCTCAGCGGGTTAAGCTGCTGCCTTCCGCTCAGGTCTTGAACTCAGAGTCCTGGGATCGAGCCCCGTGCTTTCTGCTCAGCAGGGAGCCTGCTTCTTCCTCTCTCTCTGCCTGCCTCTCTGCCTGCTTGTGATCTCTCTCAATAAATCTCTCTCAAATAAATAAATAAAATCTCTTAAAAAATGAGCAAAGAACTTGAATATACATTTCTCTAATATTCAAATGTATACATTAATATATAAATGTATATATAAATATATTTTACATGATCATATATTTATATAAACATATTTATGTAAATATATTTACATTATTAAATATGTATTTAAATATAAATAAAATATGAAATATATAATATATATTTAAAGATACCTATAAGGTATATATAAAATATATGGGACAATAAGCACGTGAAAATATGCTCAACATCACTAATCATTCGGGAAATGCAAATCAAAACCATGGTGAGATACCACCTCCCACCCACGTGGATGGCTACTATCAAAAACCCCAAAAGCAGGTGTTGGAAGGATGTGAAGAGCTGGAACCTGTAAATTGCTGGTGGGCTTGGAAAATGGCGCAGCCACATTAGAAATGGTTTAGTAGCTCCTCAAAATGCAGAACACAGAGTTGCCATATGACACACTAATATCACTCCTGTGTATAGAGCCAAGAAAAAAAACTATGCCCACACAAAAACTTGTGCATGAAGGTTTAGGGTTTATTCGTAATAGCGAAAAGGTGAGAACAACCCTGATGTTCATCAACTGATGAAGAGATAAATAAAATGTGATCCATCCAGCCTGTGGAATATTATTCAGCCTTGAAAAGGAATAGAATTTTGATATGTGCCACGACACAGAGGAGCCTTGAAAACATTCTGCTGATTGAGAGAAGTCAGTTGCAGAAGACCACGTATTGCATAATTTGATTTATATGGAATTTCCAGAATAGCTAAATCTACAGAGACCAAAAGTAGATTAGCGGTTGCCTAAGACTGGTGGTGATGGCTAAAGTTTTCTTTTGAGGATGATGAAAATGTGTAGGTAGTTCAGTATAATATAGTTAAATATAGTGAAAGCCATTAAATTGTCCACATTAGATGGTGAGTGGTATGGCCTGTGAATTAAATCTCAATTAAGCTGTCATCGAAAAATGCAAAGAACTTCTCTATTTATCAAGTACAAAAAGAATGAACTTGATTAAAAACATCAAAAATGGGGAAAATAAAAACAAAATAAGATGGGAGGAATAAAATTATGACTGTTTATCATTAATTTAAATGTGTACAGACTGATTTTTTCTATTAAAGCGCCTATCAGGAGGTTACAGATCCACGCTGTTCAAGAAACATACTTAAAATACAAAAGGGATTGAGAATGTATCAGGTGAGGAGATACCATGCAAAAGAGAAAGCCGGAATGGCAAAATTCATCGCAGACAAGTTGGGTCTAAAGTTATAGGTACTAAGATGAAGAGGGACATTTTTAAAGGCAGAGTTTGGAAAGAAGATGTAAAAGGTATAAGCAGGTATACATCTAACAACATAATACCTGAAGACTGTAAAAATGCAATAATAAGGTAAAATTTTAGCTTTTCAAATGGGAGTATCTACTAGAAGGAGGGAAAAACAAGGACACACAGAAACTAGACATCCTGGGGCGCCTGGGTGGCTCAGTGGGTTAAAGCCTCTGCCTTCGGCTCAGGTCATGATCCCAGGGTCCTAGGATCGAGCCCCACATCGGTCTCTCTGCTCCACGGGGAGCCTGCTTCCTCCTCTCTCTCACTCTCTGCCTGCCTCTCTGCCTACTTGTGATCTCTGTCTGTCAAATAAATAAATAAAATCTTTTTAAAAAAAAGAAAATAGACATCCTTATTTCCCTCGGAAAACATTTCTTTCTTACTCCTAAGGAAAGCCATATTTGTAAAGATTAATTGCATACTAGGCAACAAAGGAAACCTTTACAAGCCTTCCAAATTAAAGATTTAAAGAACAGTTCCTTGATCACAATCCGGTAGAATCAGAATTAGATAACCTGGTAACAAAAAATTGAAACTACATACAAGTTAAGAAATACAGTCTTCAGTCAAAGAAGAAATCATAAGACGACTGAAGAAAATCTTGAAAGCAATGGAAAGGAGACTATTTCATACCAAAACTTACAGAAGACACCAGAAGTTATACTCTAAGGAGACTTTAGTGTCAAATGTCTTCAATTTCAAACATTTTTTTAAATAAAAGAAAGTACTCATTTAAACCCATCAGAAAAGGGCAGCTCAATCCAAAGAAAGGAAGTAGTTATAATAAAGATAAATTTTTAAACTAATAAAAAATATCAGGGGCAAATAAACTCAAAGTTGTTTCTATGAAAGACTAATGAAATAATAATAATAAAAAAACTTCACATGCCCTATTAAGGATAAGAGAGGGGGAAGATGGGGTGTGGGAGGAGGTGGGGAGAGGGAAGGGGAATGGGGAAAGGGGGGTTTCAGGGAGGAGGGGACAGAGAGAGGGAGAGAGTTGCAAAACAGATAAGGATTGGGAACAGAGATATAAAAGCAAATGCATAATATAAAAGAATCACTAAACTGCAAGGCACTTTATACTAATCAATTTTATAACCTAGAAGAAACGATGATTTCCTAGGAAAACAAAATCATCCAAATGATTCAAGAATGGAAAATTAAGAAGATGAGTTCCAAGATCAGACAGGTTTGCAGCTGGATACCTGTCATTCTACTGTTAAATGGCAACAGGCAATTAAACAATAATAAGTCAATTCACTTGATGAAGCTGAGCACAATTTTAATACCCAAACCTGAGAAGGAGGAACGGGGAAGCTATTAACAAATCTGGCTTAGGACAGATTAGTTAACAGAAACTGAACTAATGTTAGCAAATAACAGAAGTCAGGCATCTATCAAAGGACTATATCCTGAGACCAACTTGGATTCATTCCAGGAAAATAAAGGGAGCTCAAGACCAGAAAATCAATAAGATTTACCTCATCACTAAATTAACTGTGAAAAAACTCTTAGGACCATAGCAATAAATGCATTTGATAAAAAAATAAAGGCACCTGATAAATGGTGAGCAGCCATTCTTTATAAAAATGAAGATAAAAACAGAAGGACGTTATGCAGGAGGGATTATTAACTGGGAAGCACTAGATCAAGAGGTAGATAAAATGAGCCCATATTTGTTAAACAGTGACAGAGCCCCATGCGTGCATGGATAGAGGCGAATGAGCTCATGGATGAGCACCAGGCTGTCAACAGGTATTATAGGGACAAAGGCAGCGGTGAGGAGAGGAGAGTCTTAACAACAGGGAAGAAGGTAAAAGGAGGATTGCAGTTAAAAATTGTGCATGATACAAACACATGCAAATAAGACCGGATATTTTCCGGTATATAGTTTTTTAAAACCCTGCACACATTACTGGAACTACCAACTCTTGCTTTCAGCTCCGCAGCCCTCGCGTGCTTTCCCAGTACCAGGATTCAGGGGTAGATCCTCCGTTGGTGACATCCTATGTCATTGTACTCCTAAAGGGACAGGTGAAACAGCGCAGGGGCTTGAGGTCGGAACTTAGGCATCGCTGCGCCCACCCCAGCTCCCTGCTCGCCCAGCCCCAACTCTGAAGCGGCGGGCACTTGGAGCTGTTAAGAAGCAGGGATCTGAGCAGTTCTCTGGTTTCCCCTGGAGCCATCTGCATCCATCATATTTCCCACAGCTCTCCCCGAGTGTTGGTGCTGGCTCCCCCCGAGTATTCCTTTAACTCCAGGCATACCCTTCTTATGACAGCACCTAGTACTCCCCGTCACAGTGCTCTGTCTGTCACATGCATCCATTGATCAACTTTGTGCTGGTTGAGGGCTGGAGCCCCCTCCTGTTAACTTCTCAAGTCCGTTTCTAATGCAGCAGCACCTGGCACTTAAGCACCCTGTCAGTACCTGCCAAATGAATGAAATGTACTCAAAACATAGTATGAAGTCTGCGTTCTGAAACTCCTTTTTGGAGCTGTTTGCTATCATTTTCCCAGGCAATTAAAAAAATTTCCAGCCTTGCTGCCAATAACCTGAAGGGGTAAAGGAATGCCGGCATGCCCCATGGGACATGTCACTCTGGATGGTCCTTCGGCAGCAGGGACTTAGATAGCGCTCTTCCAAACCCAGCAGGATGGTGGAATGGGTACGTGGCTGAGTGCCTCCCGGGTCTGACCCTGTGTGACGCCACCCGTTGCCTGCAGCTGCCCTCTGGAAGGTGTTGCTTTTGCGGCAGAGCCGGAGGGCACCAAGCATGTGTCTGTCTCCAAAGTCCTGGGCACCACATCACAATGCCTTCCTGAGAAGCAGAATCAAGGACAGTTGCTGATCTTCATTCCTTCCCACCAAAGATATCTCATACACCATCTTTGGAAGTTGGAGTCAGGGGGTGCCTGGGTGGCTCAGTCGGTTAAGTGTCTGCCTTCAGCTCAGGTCATGATCCCAGGGTCCTGGGATCGAGTCCCACACATTTGCCTCCCTGCTCAGCGGGGAGCCTGCTTCCCCTTCTCCCTCTGCCATTCCCCCCACTTGTGCTTTCTGGCTCTCTGTGTGTCAAATAAGTGAATAAAATTTTTTTAAAAAGTTTGGGCCATACTCTTTAGCCATTCTACTTTCCCTGGGGTAATTTGCCACCTCCTTGAATTTACCTGAATCTTTCCCAAAAATCTACTTATCTTCCAGCCTTCTTGACCATAATGAGTCTATAAATTTTCAATAGACAGTGTGAACTTACACTTGCTAATATTTGCATAACATGCACCTCTTTCGATCTCAAAGAAAAGCTTTGCACCGCAATGGTCTCTAATCTCCAATTAGGTTCTGTTCCGGGTTCCCACTGGAATTCTACGCGCCTGTCCCCTAAGATCCCATAAATTGTGGTCCAGTTTCCCAGCCAGCCAAGGAAAGCACATGGGAAATCTTGCTGAAGTATGAGTAAGAGCCAACGAAAGGGAACATATTTATCTGCCTCGAATGCTGGGACCTGAGGAAAGCAAGTTTCATTACAGACAAATCAGGAAGGAGGTGCAGATTGCTTTTTATGTCACTCTGGAGTGGAGGTCTGCCATTGATCATTAAGGCCATTTCCTGCAATGCACTCACCAAAGTGATACTCACTTCGGAGTGGACAAAACTTAGGAAATGGCCAAGGGGAGCTCTGCTTACACTTTACACTCTCAGCATTTATTTGTATTATTTTCTTTATAGGGCAGTATAGAGACTTGAGACCACATTGAAAAAGCAAAGCTTGTCATCCTGTGGCCTTGGGTCAAGAATAGAGATAGTGCTGCTCATGTCAGTTTCAACCTCCAGTGGCCAAGGGTTTGATCTGATGCTCTTTCAAGTTTTCACCATAGCCTTTCTCAAGCTCAATGGCCAATAATCCCACAGGAGGAGATTTTAGGGCCCTCTCAAACTTCTGTTTTGCTATCTCTCCCCAGCCTGCTTCCTCTGCAAAAGTCACCACTTTGCCTGTGCATCTACCACCTCTTAGAGCCTTTGGAATCAGCCACGGATTGCAGTGCTGATTCCTTCCATGACCACATATTGTTTACAGGAAAACTCTTCTTCGTTATGCCTTGCCAGTCAGAGTGACGGTTTCATCCGCAACCTGGACCAGGTTCGGGAATGTTCTACACATAAATGTGAGCAAATGTCTTCTGTATTGAGAGACATGTACAATCTGTAAATGGAATCTATTGAAAAACCAATACATAGGGTACACTTATGTCCTGACCCAGCTGGAAGGAGGCAATTCATTTCTATCTTTCAGAAAATTGGTGTAACACATTGATTTTCATAACAAAGAAAGCAGTTTTGTGTCCTCTACCAAAAGACTGTCATAGTAAGCAATAAATTGCCTCTTTGGGGTGAACAAATTAATAAGATAATTTCTAAATTTCAAAATAACAAAGACAGAACGATGTCTGTAATGCTAAGTGCATCTCCTTAGTTGCATGGCACTGTGCCATGGACCACCTGAGCAATGACACATGGCGGCCGGTAGTCTGATTTGTACATCAATTCACCTGGCAACCTGTTAAAAGAAAGTCTTGCACATGACAAGCTTTCAATAAGACACTGACAAGATGGCCAGGAAGCCCCCTTAGCTGGCTTTTGCAGGTGTCCAGACATCTAGTCAACCTACCTCACCAACTCATCACCATGCTTACTGGAGTAAACCCAATCTCTTCCTTCCCCCCTGGAGATGGGAGAAGAGCCACTCACACGTTTGTATGGAATTCTCATTCCCCCTCGCTCTGTCCCCACATGGCGCTGTCCGTGTAATAAATAAACAAATCTGTATGTCACCCGGAAGTTCCTGGATCAAATTACACAACTCGGACAATTTTGGGTCACTACAGCCTTTTGTTTTTCTCTCCACCTTAAGCCTTCTGGGTGACCAACAACTATCTAAAACTCATGTTGCTGCCATATGCTGTTGTTCTGCTTCATCTTCCCAGTAAAGTTCAGTATTTTTCCCTAAAGTTTGGTTTATCAGTATCTCCAGCATCTATCTCCAGCTAGGGTCATGATCCCAGGTCCTGGGATCAAGTCCCACTCTGGACTTCCTGCTCTGCGGGAAGCCTGCTTCTGCCTCTGCCTCCCATCTCTTATGAATAAATAAAGAAAATCTTTAAAAAAACTTAAAAAAACCATTTCTATCTTCCCACTTTTAAAGATTAATTCTAGGAATTATTGCTATAAATCCAGTGTCCTATCTCTTTCTTAAAAAGTCTTCTCCAGGGCACCTGGGTGTCTCAGTTGATTAAATGTCTGACTCAAAATTTTGGCTCAAGTCATGATCTCAGGGTCATGAGATTGAGCCCTTAGTGAGGCCTCTGTGCTCAATGGGGAGTCTGCTTCTCTCCTTTTCCCTTTGCCCCACCCCCCTTACTCACATGTGCACACACGTGTTGTCTCTCTCTCTCTCAATAAATAAATAAACAAATCTTTAAAAAGTCTTCTCCAAAGGGAGTTTGACAAATAGTCCAGTAAGGGGCTGGAAGAAAATATTATAAGTTTTATTCATATTTCATGTCATCCATTTAACTGTTTAGCTTTTGCATGCCTTTTATAATAATTTAGTAGAGTAGTAGAGTTTATAATTTATCAAAAATTTGCTTAAATTTGTGCTATGTCCGCAAATATTTTTTGTATGTATGTATGTATGTATGTATGTATGTATTTATTTTTGTGAAAGAGAGGTGCACAGTAATAAAAGGAGATTACTGCTCCAGGGACCCAGATATTTCCCCAAGTCCTGTTTCCTTCCATTCCCTCTGGGCTTCATTAGACCCCCTTAACACCAATCTTGTCCCTAAAACACGCCCTCTGCAGCACCAAGTTCAAATGCTTAACTCGGACCATCACTGCAGGCTGTACCGGGATGACCTTAGGGAAAAGGGTGGTGGGTCTCACGGGTTAGCTGTGTCACCTCCATGAACAGTCCTTTGTTCTGAACAGCTAGTGCAGCCCACGTTTGCAATCACAGGCTCTGGCACCAGAGTGGGCGTAGATCCCAGCTGGCCCCTCAGTAGCAATATGGCTTTGGGAAAGTTGTGTCATTTCTGGCCCAGACTGAAGGCTCATCCATAACGTGGAGGAGAAGACAGTGTGACCCTCAGTGGGCTGTTGAAAGGATCACGAGATGGTTCGACTCAGGTGCTCCGAGGTACCCAGCACACAGTAGGCCCACAGTAGAACAAAAAGTTGTTCTATTGATATTATAGTTACTATTACTCCTACTAACAAAACTAACTGATCATTTGAGATGATTTTCAAGCGAAGTGTCTTCGCCTGGATTTCTAAGATTAACCTACTTCAAAATGAATTCTGCTCTACTGTGAAAAACGAGCTAACCAGCAGGTTTCTTCTGCATCTTTTCTGAACTTTTTAGGATCCTCTCTAGAGAAAGGTTCTAAAGGAAGGCAAAGTGCAGAAATACTCTTGCTTCAAAGGATGTGTAGGAAATGATTAATTTTGCCAAAAAACAGTGCCTTGAACATAAAAGATGTTTGACGAAGCTCACTGTAGACAGTGTATCCCTCCAGGATTCATAAGTTGAAAACTCAATGTCCAAAGGGACATAACTAGGAGATGGGGTCCTTGGGAGATGTTTAGGTCATGAGGGTGGAGTCCTCATGGGCGAGATTAGTGTCTCCATAAGAGAGACCCCACAGAGATCCCTCGCCTCCTCCACCTTGGAGGTTATAGGGAGAAGATGGTCATCTGTGACCCAGGAAGTGGGCACTTGAACAGACACGGAATCTTCCAGGGTCCTGATCATAGACTTCCCAGCTTCCAGAACTGAGAGAAATAAGTATGTCTTTAAAGCACCTAGTTTATGGTGCTCTTGTTACATCAGCCCAAACTAAGATAAAGCTTGTCTCTTATACTGAAAAATAACACAAATGTTAACAACAATTTAAAAAAGGAACATTGTGGCCAATGACATGTAATGAACATCATCTCTCCTCTACAGAGCCAAGAGCTTAATTAGTTTCGGGCAACTCAGTAGAGTATGATTAAACCAAAGAGCAGCAAGATGTCTAAATGCTCAAGTTCTCTGCCTCCTACTTTTCTGCCAAAACAAAAGAAAAGCCCTAGGCTGGTTTTGGTTACCACCAAGCACAAAACAGCCAAATTCCAAATTTAAAAGCTCTGGGGTTTAATTGTGGATGTATGGAATTACATAGAAGCTCTCTTTGATCATTCCAAAGGATGTTTCCCTCAAAGGTTACAAATACATCTCAGCCTACCAACCATCTCAGGCCTACCACAAAAATTATATATATACACTTTTAGCATTTTAAAATGTGTCTAAATTTCAGTTTCGGATCCAGTTTTGACTATTGTTATGGGCTTAGTTGGATGCCCCCAGATTCCTACGTTGACGTCCTAACACCCAGCATCTCAGAATGTGGCAGTATTTAGAGACAGGATTTTTAAAGAGGTGATAAAGGGAAAACGAGCTCACTGGGGGTGGGCACCAAGCCAACAGGATTGGTGTGCTTACAGGAAGAAGAGATTAGGACACAGACAGTACAGACTGAAGGAAAATCGTTTGAAGACAGAGTGGAGAACACAGCTATATGCAAGCCAAGGAGAGACGTTTGAAGAATCGAACCCTACTGCCACCTTGATCTTGGACTTCCAGCGCCCAGAACCATGAGAAAATAAATTGTATGTTGCCTAAGCCACCCGGCTGTTATTTTGTTTACGACAGCCCATGACTCAGAAATTTGAGGACCTCCCCCCAGACTTTATCCTGAAGTTCTGTTTCAGCTTCAGGGGCTTGTGTAATACTACTGTATCAAGGAGGGAGGCTCCTGACATTTCCTGCACTGGGTCATTGAGACACTGCACAGCTGTCCCCAGGGCTGGCTACATAATTTACAAGCCCCATGCAAAATGAAGATATAGGGCCCTTTGGGCAAAAACAGGGAGGAAGTGTTTGTTAAAGGTACTAAAATAGAAAGCTCATTTCCTCCATCATCTGTCTTCTGAAGGGGCATGGCTGCTGTTTTCTATTTGCATTTAATGTCATTCCAAGCAAATAAAAATTTTATAATGTGATTATGGGCATGATTTATGCCATTCATCTTCACAGGGTGCAATGTCAGTGTTAAATAATTCACGCAGGGATTCCACAGCTGGGGCACACCCACGTGCCCTCTTCTTATCAGAACCATAGAAATCCTGCACAAGACCAGCTCTGCCATCTTTACCTCACCTGGGGACTCACACGTGTTCCACCAACCCTGCTGCCCTCGGCTTCCTGATGAGTACGGAACTTGACAGGATCAGGAGCCAGGGGCTGCCTTTCTTTCCCTTCCCTCCTAAGTCACCACTTCCAAGGCTTGGCTAACACAGGGAGGTGACATGAGTGAGAAAGGACAAGACAGGGTTCTGGGCTGCTCACAAGAGGCCACCGCCTCCTGCCGGTGCTCAGAGCAAGCTCTGGTCTGTAGGGAAGGCGAGCTCCGGTTGACTCGGTCATAGACATCACGTGGTCAGCGAGTCTCGTTGACCACCACTCACGAGGTGTCCATTTCCATGCTGTGCTCACCGGGCAGGGCGAGCAGTACATGCAAATGAGCAGTACAGGCAAGGAATGGTGGATACCCACAGTGGGCTGTGCCCTCCACTATGTACGTGCTCCACTATCCCAACTGTTATGCCCCAATAATGGGTCCATGATTAAAAGAGCGAGACTGATACAAAGGGAAGGTCAAACAAAGCTTTATTTTGCACCAAGCATCAAGAATCAAACTGACCAGCCAGGGCCGCTTTTCTTACAGAGAAATCAACCCCTCTCTCCTTTACAGACTAGCTTTTAAGGACATAGACCATGCGGTTGGGCCTGGTCATGCACAGGTGGCCAATGAAATTGTAACACACAGAGAAAGCTGCACAGTGATGCTAGGTGACCAATTGAATTACAACTTACCTTTTAGTAGATATTTGACCTAGCCTATCACCTTGGTTAGGATTTTCGCCCAAAAGACTCACAAAGGGCGGGACCCATACTCCTTGGTAGCTAGGGAGACAGTATGCAGCCCTCCACTGATCAGATGTCTTACCTGGCCTGACCCACCCTTGTATTTGGGCTTTGTTACCTGAGGTTGATTTCCGGGACTTGTTTTTAAGTAAGTCCCCTGGGAGAAGGGGAGCAGGGACAGCTTAAGGGTTAAACAACAAGGTTATTGTGTAACCTCAAAGGAAGCCTCTGGCTAAAATATAAAAATATAAAGTAGGTCCTTACACCACCCACTTCGCTCAAAAAACACAAAGCCAAAAATAAAACTGAGTAATTCCTAGACATTGAGAGAGAAGCACACTGACTTCACCTTAGAACCCTTCTGAGGGCGGTGCTTGGCAGGGTAGGGGGGTGTGAGGAGGTTGGGGGTGGATAATGGGACCTCTGAGGGTGTGGCCAAAGAGCAGGGCCCTTTGGGAAGGGGCTTTCTGGGGGAGGGGCCCTTCTGGGAGCAAAGCCCTGGGTGGGGGCATTCCCTCTGGGGGCAGGGCTGGGAGCAACCCCAGAAACCTGGCCCACAGAGAAGCTGGTCCTTTCTCTCCCTCTGCCCCCTTTCCCCAGGGACCCCTAGGCTTTGGAGACTAAAGTCAAAATTAAAGCCATATGTCTAAATGGTTCATACTGTGGTTGGGTAGTGTTTTTAACATATTAATTGACTGGTTTTTCTCAGTATTTGTCAAACCTTTCCCAACTCAAGGCTTTCTCTTAAGCAGCAGCACAAGGCAGGCCGTTCAGTTGGGTCAAGCTGTTTGGTGATTCTTTGTAAAAACCCACCCTCTTGCGCTGCTCAGGAGGGCAGTGTTGCGTCCTAGGATAAACATAATTATATATCAAATGTGTTTACAAGTTATATTTATATGTATACATTCAATTCTCTGTTTACATATATATGTATAAAATAAAAATAAAAATATTGCTTAAAAGGCTGTTTTCCGGGGTGCCTGGTGGCTCGTGGGTTAAAGCCTCTGCCTTCAGCTCAGGTCATGATCCCAGGGTCCTGGGATGGAGCCCCTCATCAGGCTCTCTGCTCAGCGGGGAGCCTGCTTCTCCCTCTCTCTCTGCCTGCTTCTCTGCCTACTTGTGATCTCTGTCGGTCAAATAAATAAATAAAATCTTTAAAAAAAATGCTGTTTTGGGGTACCTGGGTGGCTCAGTGGGTTAAGCTGCTGCCTTCAGCTCAGGTCATGATCTCAGGATCCTGAGATCGAGTCCCGCATCGGGCTCTCTGCTCAGCAGGGAGCCTGCTTCCTTCTCTCTCTCTGCCTGCCTCTCAGTGTACATGTAATTTCTCTCTGTCAAATAAATAAATAAATAAAAATCTTTAAATAAATGCTGTTTTGCAGGGAACCTGGGTGGCTCAGTCCTTAAAGCGTCGTTTTTCCACTCAGATCATGATCTTAGGGTCTTGGGATGGAGGCCCACATTGGGCTCCCTGCTCAGCAGGAAGACTTCTTCTCCCTCTCCCACTCCCCTGCTTGTATTCCTGCTCTGTCTCTCTGTCAAATAAATACTTTTTTAAAAAGAAATACTTTATAAAAAAAAAATATGTAAAATGCTATTTTGCCCTCTATCCTGGTAAGATTGAACACATTCCTAACAAGAGATCTTTCTGGACTCTGTGATAAAAATTTAACATTGTCTTAATGAATCCTCACAACATCCGCCTCCCCAACCCTTCTCAGATGTTACAATTAAGGTTTAGTGAAGTCCAAACACTGGGCCTGAGGTAATATATCCAGTATGTGGCCTCTTGGCATAGTCTAGCAGCCCAAATTGGGGGCGAGGGAGTTTGAGTGTCGTTGGCCAGGATGAAAAAGCTGAAAGATGAAAAGAAGGGTAGTCTTGCTTTTTGGCCCCAAAAAAGAAGATTTAGAAAGAAAGAGACCTGTCACCCAAAGGAGGAGGCTCCCCACTGATCCCAGCTGGGAAGGAGTCAGAGCAGAAGGAAAACTCCAATCACCAAGGAGAATGGGCTTCTCCTTCATACAAAAGCATAGGATCCCTCTCACCTGATATGTTTCTGTCCCATAGTCATCCCCCTGTGCCTGCCCCATAATAGCATTCACAGGAAATGGCTGAGAGATACATTCAACTTGCGGAATTATAGCAAATAAAGTAATCTTTGACCCATCCTGGGAGCTTCTGATTACTGGGAGGGGCCAAGCCATCCTAGGGCAAGTGCACTCATTTCAAGAACCAGTAAAATGACTCCAAGAGTATCATAAGGGCTAGTGATCATGACTGGTCCAGAAATATTTCTGGGAGTCCCTTTTAACATCCCTCCCATCATTTCTTCTCATCTCCAAGGGAATGGTACTTAGGTATTCTGAAAGAAATATGCATGACTAGTAAACTGTGTGTGACCCCTGCCGCCTAATTCATCCCTCACCAGCAATTAACACTGATGGTTTGAAGGATGGCTACTCCCCTGGCAGGGCAAGAGCTGAAGCAGAAAGTATGGGGCGAGGCGGCTCTTCCCCCTGGATATAAATAATTAAGCCCAGTAGCCACCCTTCCTGCCTGGCCACTGTCATTTAGGTATGGCTGATTATCCCTAAATGGGAATGAGATGGGGGCGGGGGTGGGGGAGGGAAGCAGGTGACGGTCAAAAAAACTACAGTAGCTGCCACTGAGGGTCCAACCTGGCATTAGACTGAGCTCAAGTCATGATTCCATCATATACGAGCTGTATGAACTTGGAAAACTGAGTTCAACTCTCGAAGCATCTGCTTTGCCCCCCCTTGGAGTGAGAATAGTCAGTAGTATTGACTTCACAGGGCTTGTTAGGAGGATTAAATTAGATACTGTTCATTTAGCACAGTTCCTGGCCTATAGAAGGCACACATAAAAGTTGATTATCGTTTTTATGGACCTCCAACTTTAAGCCTTCTATAAAGAACCAAATGATATCTCTGAAAAATACCAACTGCCTACAAGGTTGTAGGGAAAGTGGTATCTATGTTGACCTGATTAGAAAAAAGTGGAAAATCTCTCTTGTTTAAGCCTTGTTGAAAATTTTCTAAACTCTGTCCACTCTTCTGCTTTAGTAATTAGAACAAACGTTGGAGACTCGTGATTTTCTGATAATTGAGTTGCTCGTTGTAACGCAGGGCAATTCGACATTAGTGTTTATTTAAAAAATTACCGCAAATGAAGATAAATGGTGAGACGTGCACTAAATTTGATGAAAATCCTGACTTGAGTGCTTCTTCTTGGGATTCTCTCTCTCTCTTTTTTCTCCTATGATCTGAGAGCGGATTACATTCTACTTGGGTGATGGCTCAGGTCTAATGTGTGGTTTTGCAGGTGCCTAGCCTTTCACAGACAATCTTGGAAGAACCATCATTGTCTCTGTAAGAAAACGGAGGGAAAGATGTGATTTTAACACTCAGCCTACAACAGTTCAACAATCTACCAATGTGAATTTAGAAACGCTGAGCAAGTCCCCCTTCTAGTAACGAATATCTCTCCCGTTTTCTTATAATACCTGAGTTTCTACAACTGAGCAATCTACTCTTTTGTGTAAAACAGCTTCCCAGGATTGTTTCTCCTTTAAACGCAAGTGAACTTTGGGGATGGCACTCAGATCCCTTTCTTTTACTGGACAACTGTGGAGCAGGGGTTGGGTGTGCTTCAAGAGGGAAAATATCCACAAGGGGACAGAAAAAGGACATAAATGTACAAAATCCCATTTTCCAAGAATGTAAAAAGCTAACTTCCAGGGGAGCCTGGGTAGCTCAATTGTTAAGCATCTGCTCTTTGGCTCAGGTCATGATCCCAGGGGCCTGAGAATCCAGCCCCGCATCGGGCTCCCTTCTCAGAGGAAAAACCTGCTTCTCCCTCTCCCACTGCTTGTATTCCCTATCTCATTGTGTCTCTGTCAAATAAATAAATAAAATCTTAAAAAAATGCGAACTTCCAATATTTATTTTTTTTCCTTTGCTCTAAATATCTCAATGTTCACTTGTTGAAAGCAATTGATTGAAGCCCTGGGAAGAAGTGGTAGATTGAAGCACTCATCAGAGTTGTTTGTGCTGCTTTGCAGGGGTCTGGCTGCACTAAATTATTTCAAGAAGTATTAATTATCTAAGTCACTCAGAAGAATCCATTTACCTATTTCATTTTCTTTTTTTGAAGAGAATCTTTTTTTTTAAGATTTTATTTATTTGTCAGAGAGAGAAGGAGCAAGAGCGAGCACAGGCAGACAGAGTGGCAGGCAGAGACTGAGGGAGAAGCAGGCTCCCTGCTGAGCAAGGAGCCTGATGTGGGACTTGATCCCAGGACGCTGGGATCATGGCCTGAGCCCAAGGCAGCTGCTTAACCAACTGAGCCATCCAGGCGTCCCCCTATTTCAATTTCTGTTGTTCTTGATCCTTACCCCAAATTCTCACAGGCCTCCACAGCTGGCGCAGAGTCCACTCCCATAACTATTATCCCTGTCCCATACTCTCACCTCCATCATACATCATACATACCTGATAAAACCCCACCCTGGTAAAAACCCAAACTTCTGTCCACCCTATGTCTGCCCCTGGCAGCTGAAGGTGGTTGGTGAGAAAAGCAACAATGCTGGAAGCTTTCACATTAAATTCTTCTTTTTTTTTTAAGATTTTATTTATTTATTTGACAGAGAGAGATCACAGTAGGAGAGAGGAAGGGAAGAGATCACAGAAAGAGGAAGGGAAGCAGGCCCCCTGCTGAGCAGAGAGCCCAATGTGGGACTCGATCCCAGGACCCTGAGATCATGACCTGAGCCGAAGGCAGCAGCTTAACCCACTGAGCCTACCAGGCGCCCCTTTCACATTAAATTCTCAGCCACAAATCCAAGTATGTTTCTCTGACCGACAGAATCTCCATTCTTCTCGTGAAATATTTTGACTATTTCACATCTTCTTTCCTCCAACCTTAAGCCAGGGCTTCTCAACACTGGCCACACTTTTGAATCACCTGGAAGACTTTAAAACACAGGAGTGCCCACCTCCAAAGGACCTGATCTAATTGGTGTAGAACCAATTAGATTAATATCCAATTAGGGTCTGGATATAAGTGTGCTTTTAAAATTCTCCCAGTGATTCTAATGTACAGCCATTTTGTTCAGAGTGAGAATTGAACACCTTCCATCAGATACAGCTAATGACCGACCATTCTGATGACTTCACTGAGAAAAGTAAATTGAGGGCACCTGGGTGGCTTCAGCTCAGATCCTGGTCTCAGGGTCTCGGGCTCTCGCATCAGGCTCTCTGCTCAGCAGGAAACCTGCTTCTCCCTCTCCCTCTGCCTGCCTCTCTGCCTACTTGTGATCTCTCTCTCTCTCTCTTTCTCTCTGTGCCAAATAAATAAATGAATAAAATATTTTAAAAAAAGAATGAAAAACAAACTGGGTGGGTGTCTAGGTGGCTAAGTGGTTAAGCGTGTGAATCTTGGCTCAGGTCATGAGCTCAGGGTTATGGAGTCGAGCCCCACGTCAGGCTCCATGCTCAGCGGGGAATCTGATTGAGATTCTCTCCCTCTCCTTCTGTCTCTTCCCCCTGCATGTGTGTGCTCCTGCTCTCTCTCTCTCTCTCAAATAAATCTTGAAAAGAAAAATCGGTAAGGAAAGAAGACCCACAGAATCCCACTAAGTTTACCTGGGTGGAACCCTTACTCCAATCCCTTCTGAGTGAGGACAAGCCCCTCCACTTGGGGTTTCTTCTCATTTCCCTGATCTCTGAGTATGAATGTGCTCCAGGACCCAAGCTCAGACTTCTCCTCTGTCTACACTGAGTCCTTGGTGACTGTCCCTCTTCTACCATCTATCTCCTGATGACTCCACATCTCCACCTCCAGTCCAGACCTGGATTTTGAGCTTTCTTCCACTGCCTGCTTTCCAGATCTACCTAGATGAGTTAAACCCAACATGTTCAAAACCAAGCTCTTATTCTTCTTGAGCTCTGCTGGTCTTGCAATAGCTCAAACAGGAAACTGTAGAGTCATTCTTGATTCATCTCTTTCTTTCACTGCCCATGTTTAATTCTTTGGTAGAAGCTGTGGATTCTATCTTCAAAATATATTCTAAATCTGGCCAGTTCTCCACATTTCAGTTACTCCCACTGTGGTCCAAAACACCGTCTTCTATGAGTTATTGTAATAGTCTCCTATCTGGTCTTCTGGATTCCATCTTTGCTCTGTTCTAGTTTATTTTCCACTCAGCAGTTAAAGCAATCCGTTTAAGACAAAAGTCAGACCTTGTTATTTCTCTGCTCTAAGATCTCCAATGGCTCCCCACTTCACTCAATACAAAATTCAGTCTTACAAAATTTAACACTCAACTTCCTTCTCAATTCATCTCCTACCTCTTCACTCAGCTGTCTCTGCCTCTGCTCACCAGCCTCCTTAGTGTTTAACAGAGTACAGCAAGTGCGTGCCTTTCTTGGGGCGTTGCACTTGTTTCCTCTTCTTAAATGTACCCGTCTTGTTCTCTGAATCCACTCAAGGATCTGCCAATGTCTTCTTATCAGAGTAATCTCCCCTAACTGCACACACAGCCAGCACCAGCACCATCACAATCAACATAGTTTCTGTCCCTCTCTACTTTTGACTTCTTATCAACAGCTGACATATTATGTATATATTTATTTACTGTCTGTTCTCTCTCTTCTATTTGAATGCATGTGCTATAAAAATGGTATTTGTGGGTTTTTTTCCTTATTTATTCTGTGTTCAGAAGGGGATTTGATATATAATACTCAGTACATAATTGTTGAACGAATGAATGAATGAATGAATGAATGAATCAATGGAAATATCAGGTTATCTCAATCATAAGAGAGATTTCTCTCAAGCATTTTCTATAGTATTGCCCTATTTCATTCTCTGCATCTCTGGGTTGATTAGTAGATAAAATCATCATGTAAAATCAGTTTGAGCAAGGTTGGATCCTTAAGCTTCTATGTCACCTAGGACTCCAAATGTCACGGTGTACCATGCACATTTGCCTCCAGCCTTCTCCCCCATATTTTGGTCATGGTTCAGCAGCTGTGGCATCGTTCAGCTTTCTTTTCCCCTCCCCTGTCTCAGTTCCAGGAGGTCCTCCTTGGCTTTGGGCCCCCTCCCTGTGGGTGATGAAGGCAATGTAGGGAGAAGCAGCAGCTTCCCTGACTCACCCCTGCTTTCTCCATTCATATTGATCCAGTAACGCATAGCCTGTGCAGTACAGGGCTGGCCAGGTCAGTCTCTGCCACCTTAGGAACTCATTTTTGTTCCCTGTGGCAGCTTGGCCATTTGCAAAATCAGAAATTGTAAAAGTACAAACAGGAGACAATATGCCATATTTTATGGATTTTAAGATGCCCCTCCCCTCCCATTTTCTTTCACATCTCCAATGTCAGGAATTGTCTTATAGTTGGGGCTGAGCAGGTGGAAGTCCCTATAAAGTTACCACAGCTTGACCCTGTGCCATGTGGTTACTGCTCCTAGGGTACAACTGATCATCTACATCCCTTGGCATGCCAAGCCACAGGCCTTTTGAGGACCATTTAAAGAAAGAAAATAAACTGGTTATTATATGAAAATCTCAGATAAGGAAAAAAAAAAGAAAAAAGAAAAAGAGAAACCCTACCAGCATCAAACCAAGCAGAATGGATGACCTCAGAATACTTTTATAAGAAGTGTAGCATGCAAAACAATCTTGAGAAAGGAGAACAAAGCTGGAGGTATCAGTTTCTTGTATTTCAAGATATACTACAAAGTTATAGTAATCAAAACAGTAGGGTACTGGGAGAAAATATACGCATAAATCAACGGAAACAGGATAGAGAGCCCAGAAATAAATCCACAATTATATTGTCAATTAATCTTTGACAAAGGAGGCAAGTATATGTAACAGAAGAAAGTCTCCTCAAAAACAGTGTTGGGAAAACTGGAGAGCCATTTGCAAAAGAATGAAACTAGACAACATTCTTTTACCATACACGTAAAGAAACTCAAAATGGATCAAAGATCTAAATGTGAAGTGTGAGGTGTGCCTGTCTTGCTCAGCCTTTACAGCATGTGACTCTTATTCTTGAGGCTGTGAGTTTAGGTCCCACATTCAGTGTAAAGCTTACTTAAAAAAAAAAATTAAATGAATAAATGAGAGCCCTGAAACCATAAAACTCCTAAAAGACAATAAGCAGTAATCACTTGGAGATTGGTTTTAGCAACATTATTTGTGGGTATGTCTGCTTAGGCAAGGGAAACAAGAACAAAAATAAATTATTAAGACTACAACAAAATAAAAAGCTTTTGCACAGTAAGGGAAACCCGCAACAAAACCAAAAGTGAACCTACAGAATGGGAGAAGACAGTGGTGAATGATAAATAAAATAAAGAATTAATAACCAAAATATGTAAAGAACACACACACACACACACACACCAAACCCCCAAAAAACCCAAACCCCAACATATAATCCAATTGAAAAATGGGCAGAGGACTTAATAGACATTTTTCCAAAAAATACATACAGACACCCAATAGACATGTGAAAAGATGCTCAATATCACTCATCATCAGGAAAATAAAATCAAAACCACAGGGAGATCTATCACCTTATACTTGTCAGAATGGCTAGTATTAAAAAGACAAGAAAGAACAAGTGTTGGCCAGGATGTGGAGAAAAAGGAACCTCTGTACATTTTTAGTGGGAATGTAAATTGGTGCAACACCTGTGGAAAACAGTATGGAGGTTCCTCAAAAAATTAAAAATAGATTTACCATATGCTTTAGTAATTCTAGTACTTGATATTTACCCAAAGTAAATAAAAACACTTGATTCAAAAAGATATATGCCCTCCTAGGTTTTCTGCAGCACTATTTATAATAGCCAGTATATGGAAGCAGTTCAGGTGTTTATCAGTAGATGAATGGGTAAAGATATGGTGTATATAGATATATAATGGAATATTATCCAGCTATAAAAAAGAATGAGATCTTGCTATTTGTGACAATATGGCTGGATCTAGAAGGTATTAGGTTAAGAGAAATAAGTCAGACCGAGAAAGGCAAATACCATATGATTTCACTTCCTTTTTTTTCCTTTTTAAGATTTTATTTATTTATTTGAAAGAGAGAGAGATCACAAGTAGGCAGAGAGACAGGCAGCGAGGCAGGTGAAGCAGGGTCCCCACCGAGCAGAGAGCCCAACTCGGGGCTCGATTCCAGGAAATGGTATCATGACCTGAGCCAAAGGCAGAGGCTTTAACCCACTAAGCCACCCAGGGGCCCCTGTAATTTCACGTCTATATGGAATATAAAAAAAGAAACAAGTGAACAGACAAAAAAAAAACAAAAAAACAAAAATAGACTCTTAAATACAAAGAACAAACTGGTGGTTATGGGAGGGAAGGTGGATGGGGGGATGGGTGAAATAGGTGAAGGGGATTAAGAGGTACAAATTTCCTGTTATAAAATAAATAAAATAATTTCCTGTTCTCATCTGGAGATGAAAAGTACAGCATTGGGAATACAGCCAATGATATTATAATAAGTTTATATGGTGACGTGATGATATACTTACTGTGGTGATCACTGAGTAATGTATAGAATTGTCAAATTACTATGTTGTACAACTGAAACTAATTTAACATTGAATGTCAGGTATATGTCTAATAATAATTTTTTAAGTGCAGCATGACAAAAGCTCTGCGTGGCTCAGAGGAACATATTGTGAGAAAAATCTGGGCACTGAAATCTCTCAGTTAGAAAGTAAATAAAAGTAGTGAGATTCTTAATGTGAGGTTTGGAAAAACGTTAACCAAAAATTTTAACTTTTATTTTATGTATGCATTAAGGCCATATGTAATAAAAATCTGTCTAAATACTTACCAAAGAGCTTTTTGAATACATTTAAATTAAAATATTAATGAAAAGAAAACATTGTATCATAGTTTGAATGGTAGCATTTTTTGTTTCTTATTAAACTATACCAGGAAAGGAGGCCAAGACTCAATGAAATATGGCTATTATCCCCAGTTTCACAAGAGCATGAACCTCTCTGGCTTAACAAAGCCTAAGGAATCTACTACAGAAATGGGTTGTTCTTACTACCATGGAGCCTTTTGTGCAGACTATGAACCAAAAGCTCAATATTAATTATAATTAATCTTAAAATTAATTATATTACAAAGTTGTATTATTTGGAAGATGTGTTTAAATGACTCAAAGTTAAAAGATCTCAGTATAATGCTGGTTCTATAATTATCCTCCCAGAAAACATTACTTGTAAAACTTAATGATGTAGAACCATAATCATAGCATCGAGTAGGAGGTTGCCAAGCAGATGGGAAAGTTTTTTGGTTTTTGTTTTCCAGTTGCTTTCTTCCCTTTCCTCCCCTCCTTTCACAAGGAGAATCAGCCACCTGTTTTTAAAGGCTGAAGTATTTTTACTGTTCTTGGTCGGAAACATTTGTTTAAACAAAGTAGCACTTGGTTGCTAAACCCTTGATTCTAAATGGACATAGCCATCTCATTTTTGTTGGGCCAGGGTTTGGATAACAATTTGATTTCCCAGTCTGTTTCTTTTGTGACCATATAATCCTCTCCCAGTGTTGCATGCTCTGTGAGCTACAAGCACTTGAGAGCTCATAAGCACAAAGACTCTAAGGTTTCTTTGGGATTAGCACCATACAAATGCAGATTTGGCACAATGGAAGACTGATTCCATCCTTGTAACTGTTACTACTCTACTTCCTGATTCCTCTGGGTAGCAAAGCAAGCCACTGTTTTTAAAATACTTACTTTAGCTGCTGACTTTTCATTGGCTGCCTGGAGAAGAGAAGGAGTTCTTGCCTATGTATTTCAGTGTTTTGATCCCTTTCAATTATTTTTTAAAATATATGTCATTAAATTTTACAGGAGTATTACAGAATTCCTAATTGCAGAATTTGAACTTGAGCTACGCAATCTTACTTTTCGTCTTTAATCTATGTGTCAATGACCTTTTTAAGTCTGATTACCTGTATGAATTCTCTTCAGAATCTTTCCCTGGTTAACACAGTATAGAGAAGTGCTGGAAACCAGTTCTTTTCTGTGACACAATTCTTCCAACGGAGTTGAAATGCTTTGCAAACAATTTCACGTATATCAGCCAATTCATATACAAAGCAATGTCATGTGAATCCTTTCCTTTTTATATATCATCTTTCAGTGATGATCAGGAATTCATGCTGGTACAGAGACTCTGGTTTGGGAGGAGGAAACAGGGGCTTGCGAGGGGAGGGCGAGAGCAGAAGCTGCTCACCTGCTGTTAGAACGACCTTAGCTGGTGGTACCAACATCTTCACCCTTTATGCATCTGCATCCTTTATGCATGAAATAGCAATATGCCTTTCCCTTTCGTGTAATCCTTATTTAGTTAATACCCAGTAGGATTTGCAAGCCCTTCACATCTCTGTGGATTTATTTTATTTCAGAGTGCAAGTGACTTTATGGCCCAATTACCATCATTGTGACTTATTGCATTAGTGTGGGAGGGAGAGAGGAGCAAGAAACGCCTGATCACGTGTATCGTCATCAATGGAATGAGTGCCACGCACTCCTGGCCAAGGCAGAGGGATGGATGAAACCTTTCTGATCTATTGTTTATCAGAACACTGAAGCCTGGGTGATTGTGCCGTACTTTAACAGACAAGTGTGTCAAATGTATGGGTGAAGATGTTGCAGTGGTGGTGTTAGAGTAATTAATATTTGGAAGGTAATGAATATTTTGAGTTTAAAGATGTCAAAGGTCAAAGACGGAAGGAATGACTAAGATCGGATGTTGACCCCCTGAAATTACAGGGGTATTGAAGCGAGACTGAGTCACCACCTGACCCCAGGAATGAACCAGCGAGGAGGACTCCTTATTAGAGCAAGGCTCCCGGGAGCCAGATAGCCCTTGTGCTTGCAAGAGCTCAAGGTACAGCCGGCTGTGGAGCACCGAAGCAGCAGCAGCCACAGCAGCCACGGGAATCGTGACCCTCAGGCCCGGCGCCTACCTGGAATTTCCGCAGCGCCTGGTTCAGAACCACCGGGGCGGACAGCTCCCCGCCACCGCCGGCGCCGACTGCAGAAGGGGACCGAGAGCGCCGGCTTCACGCTCCGTGAGCCGGCTGGGGCGGCGGGAAGACCGGCTGCGTCCCCCCCAACCCCCGACACCCACTGGGTTCCTCCCTTCCCCCTGCGGGGCCGCACGGGGCCTGCGGGTGGCCGACCCGGGCCACACGTCCCGCAGGCGAGGAAGCCACCGGCCACCCTCCCCCCTGCCGCCACCGCGGCCGCAGCTGCTCTCCTCGCCCCGCTCCGCCGAGGGGTGTGGGGCGTGCCCCGCGCGGGCCCCGCCCCGGACTGCTCCCCATTGGCGGGAGGGCGGGCCTCAGGTGCGAGGAGGCGGGTCCGTCTCTGGCGGCTCGCCTCCGGGAAGGTCGGCCAGGGAGCGCGGGGTGCGGCGGGAGGTCGCGCGGGCACGCAGCGGGCGCCGAGGAGACGCAGCGGCGGCGGTAGCGACGGCACCTGGGCCCGGCCGCAGCCCCTGCCTCCCGGCCTCGCGCCCTGCGTCCCTCCGCGGCCTGCAGCCTTCGGCGCCCGATCTCCGAGGGCGCTTCCTCAGGCGCTGGGCCCGAGGCGGCCAAGATGGCGGGCCGGCCGGGCGTGGGGCGGCAGGCGCTGTGCTGCGGGCTGCGCTGGTGGGGGGCGGCGGCCGCGGCGCGGGCCCGGTGCCCGGCGCGTGCGGCTGGGAGGCGCTCTGGGGGGCGGGCGCGCGGGCGGCGGCCGGGGCCATGGCCCAGGTCGGCGGGAGCGCGCGGAGGAGGGCGCCGGCGCTGCTCGAGGCGGCCCTCGCACGCCACGAGAGCCTGCACGTCTGGGACGAAGTGTTCGGCGAGTCCGGCCGGACAGCGGCGGGAGCGCCTTCTACAGCACGTCCGCCGCCTCGCGCTCCTCCTCCGCCGCCTCCTCGGACACCGAACACGAGCGCCCCGGCCCCCCCCCCCCGCTGCCTCCCGACGCCCCCGAAGGGCAGGAGTCCGACGAGGACAAGGCCAGCGCGGGTTGGAGTGCCACGCTGCGGGACCGCCCGCCCCCGCGCTTCGTGGACACTGGCGGTAAGGCGCGGCCCGCGGGTGCGGGGGCTGCCTGGGGAGGCGTGAGCGCGGGGCTGGGAGAACTCCAGACGCTCCGCGGGCCGGCTGCTTGAGGGCGGCTTTTCGGTCAGCACACAGATGGGGCCCTGGCAGCGGGGATTTGAAGTGCGAGAATCAATCTGGTTGCGTGGTGGTGGTTGGTGGGGGCCGCTCCGACTTCCCCGCGGATGGAGAGGATGAGGCGGAGGCCCAGGTGGCACCCTGCCGCTGGCAAGGACCCAAGGGGTGGGCCTTCCCTCCCTTGCTGGGAGTGTCCAACCCAGTCACATCTGTGGGGTTGTTGTTAGGGGTGCATTTGAGTTAGCTTCCTAAAGCCCGATGCAGCTTGTGTGTGTGTGTGTGTGTGTGTGTGTCTGTGTGTGTTTGTTGCGGGTGGGGGGTACGTAAATCGTTTTGTGTGGATGGCCCCAGAGTAGCGTTACCCAGGTGCCAGGGGTGGGGCAGCCAGCCTTTGGAGGGAGGCCTAGTGCGAGCCGGGACGTCTTCACTGGCTCGTGTTTTCTCCAGTGAATCTGACCAACTTTGTTTATCCCTTTCAGGATCACTTGCTGAGAGCAGAGAAGAGTGAGAGGACCAGTTATCAGCGTTAAGCTGTCTTCTCTCGCTCCAGAAGGCACTTGTGTGTTCTGCTTACCGACACGGTCATGGTCAAGCCCCTGATATCTGGAGGTCGCAGGCCTGCTGGTGGTTGTGGCTGCTTGAAATCCTCCTTTACTGCCTACTTTTTGGGAAGGTAATTCTGACACGTCTCTGCTTAGCCTGCAGAAGCTCTGCGGCCTCTGCCCTCTGGGAGAGGTGGAGACCAGCCAGCAGTCCCACCTGTCCCCTGATGCTTTCTGTTCCTTGCTCGACAGCCTACTGTGGCAGGCCCTTGTTTCTGCACACCATTTTCTTGTGTTGAAGAGTGTGCAACCAGTGTTGTGGAGGACCAGGGAGTGGCCATACTGGACCCAATGCCGCTCTCCCTGTGGCTCTCCATGATTGTTGTTCAACCATAAGAGGGCAGGCCAAAGGGAACCCTGGCTGGTGCCTGGGCTAGGATCTGGACCTTGTGCCACAGCCTGCTGGTAGGCTGATTGGGTTGGCTGGACTCTCTCAGCAGGGAGTGGTCTGCAGACCTCCCACAGACAGGCTGCAGTGTGGACACCCTGAGCTACAGCTGGGCTCTAGGGTCCGAGTCAACTGTGCTGTGTTTTGGAATGGGTGAATTTAACATATTCTCATTTAGGCTTCAGTTCAGAGTTTGGGAATTTTGAAAGTCACATCACCCTGCATAATCCTTTTAAAGCCCATACATTTCCCAGAATGTCATAAGGGTTTCCAGCCCCAGATGGCTGTTTTCCATTCAATTAGCTCTTTAAGAATTGTACATACCCAGAGCTCTGGTTTGGCAGACTTGATGCTGTGAGTGCTGTGATCCAGTTTTTGATCTTGGAACATGAGAGACATGTCCTCTTGTTTCCCTCCCTCTCTGGGGAAAATAGGGGAATCGTGTTAGCTTAAGCCTGGTTATGACTAAGAGCCCATGAGTGTTGGTCTGAGAAGGATGAGCGCACCTAAATACATTTTCAAGCAATATTATGTTTCTCAGTAACCTATACTTGGGAGAAATTCTGCATCAGAGCAATTTAGTCTAGCCACTGTGGCACTTAAATGGTCATGAAGTTCAGGATCATTTGTCATTTAGCATCAGGTTCAAATTCTGCTTCCTTTGGATGTGCACTGAGCTCACATCTGGACCTGAGAATCACAGGCAGGCAGGTGCTTTAACCAAAGACATTTAGTGGTTATTGGATGGTATTTATACCCAATTTTGTTTTCTGGTTTTTTGTGGAAGCTTGCTTTTAAAATCCAGCCCTAATGAAGAATTTCCTTTTCTTCTTGAAACAGTCTTTCCCTGTGGGAAATTCGGGGTGGTGGCGGAAGGGTGAGGTGGATGGTTTATTAAGCATGAGTTCAGATGGCCTGGAACAATGGGATATGATTTATGGGGCCTGGAAATAGATGCCGGGCAGAGAAAACCCTTGTGCCCCACGGTGGGGGGAGGAGAGATGGACGGGTTTGGTAAGAGTGAGAGCTGCACCCTGGCCAGTCTGAGAGCAGAGAGGCTCAGGCTCTGAGGTTTATTAAAGTGTCAAATATAACCCCATTTTAGGAAGGCAGCTTGGGCCTGTCTTCCATCTTTGTTCCCTGGTTCACTGACAGACGTCAGCGGGCCGGTGGGGTAGGAAAGGGTGGCAAACAGGATGGTGGCATTTGGATCTGTGATCAACCCTCGAATAGGAAAATCCGTAGCAGAAATGGCTGTTGCTGCTAGAAGCAGATGAGGAAAGCAAAGGACTTAGGGAACAGGTTTCATGCCTGCCTTCTGCTGCAAAAGTGTGTGTGTGTGTGTGTGTGTGTGTGTGTAGATAAGTGAATGTGTATGTGTGCATAGGTGTCTTACACATAAATATGTATTGCCTGTGCTGGATTGGGCTGGTTGGTTATTTTGGTTTTGGTTTTAAATTAGAGATCACAGGTGCTGTCTAGGAGTCCCGCTGATGCCCTAGAGTCCCTGCGCCAGAGAGAGGCATCGGCACTGGGCACCCCTGAGCTTGGATCTGCATCTGGAGTGCAGTAGGGAGGCACCTGGTGCCCAGCCGAGGGGAGGAGGGCAGGGAGGCAGAGGTGTTTCTGTGGTTCAGGTTGAGACTAGTCCACGAACAGCTCTTCTAGTCTTCCAGTCTTCCCAGATTCTTCCTTCTGTTCTGTCCACACATTTAGCTTCCTGGATCAGGCGCTCCAGAAGTGCAGCCAGCAGATAGGAGTGGAGGTACCCTCTCCCTCTCCCCCTTCCCTCTCCTCCCTGGCTTCTGGTTGTGCCTGGAGATATGGGCCCCCTTGAGGTGATTTAAATACAAAGACCATGCTTGCCCTGCTGCCTCTTAAACCCTGTCTGAAGGGAGGGTCAGCTTGGAAGCTGGAGATGCGTGCTGGGACCCCAGGGTCCAGAACCTTCTCCTGATCAGACTTCCAGCTCTCCCTCTAAAATAACCCCTTCAAGCTGTCAGCCTCACCTGCCCACTGTGTAAATAACTGACACAGC